>NC_081288.1:76048860-76233860 GCF_030490865.1 Poecile atricapillus | reverse complement strand
TAGGCAAGGCAAAGCAAAGCAAGGAAGGTCTTTCTAGGTCTTGCCAGGCAAGGCACACATAAGCAAGCAAGCAAAACAAGAGTAGACTAGCCACAGCATCAAAGGCAAGGCAAGGCCAAGTGACTCTGAGTGCCTTTCCTTGGCAAGTAAAAGATATAGTGACAATGTAATAGGGCAGGCGTTAAAGGTACCATGAGGAGGTATAGTCCAGCAAGATATTTATGTCGTAGACCCTTCTGTGCAGGAGCCATTGTTGGACATAGTACAGGACATGGCATACAGTTTGGCTTGGTAAGTTCCTGAAGGAGAATGGCAATGCTTTCTCATGGGAAGGAAAGCACGTAGCCCCAGAGTTGGAGGTGCAGATAAGAAGCTGTGTCGCGCAGCTCAAGGACGACAGCAGCTTCTTGTGCCGGCATATTTGGAAGCACTCCCTCAATTTGTACAGTCATTGAGTCAGTATCCATCTTTGGAAGGCTGTCTGCCTCTAGTAAGAGTGTTCTGACACCATTGTATGGGATCAGTCACTGGATGTTTTGGATTTTGGAGGAGGGGACTCCATTTCTCCTGAAATGAGCTTCTTGTTCTTCGCTTTGGCAAAGAAATTAAGTTTGGATGGGCACTTTGGGTGGTCTCAGTGAATTTAAAGGTTTTTCCCAAGAGGTTTCCCTGTGGGTTAGAGCTGTTGAACTGACAGTGGGAATCTAGACAGCAAGTTGTTGAGCTTTTTGTCCTTGTAGCTTTAGTGTGTGAGTAGTCCCTGTTGCCATGCTGCTTGGATCTTGACTCTGAGACTGAAAGCTTAGGAGCGTAGAGCAGAAAAGAAAAGTGCTAATAGCAGGGTGTGTGTTCATTGTTTGATGGGTGAAGTTGAAATTGTAGGCAGCAAAGAACTTTCTCTCTCAGCTGGCACATTTGTTGAGCGGATGTCTTTGAGTTTGTTACCGGACTCTGCGAGAGTGAAAATGTTTGTTAGGGCAGAGGATTTCGTGTTGCCCTTTGAGTGTGGTGCAAAAGTGTTTGCACACTTGGAGGGGGAAGATCAGCAAAGTCTTTTTTTCCTGGCACAGTTAATTTGAGAGCAGGGACGTTTCCAACTCGGCTCTGTCCTTTGGAGCTGGCCTTGGTGCGTTTCCTTCTTTTGTTAGTCGACAGCGCCATCGTGTGGTTATTTTGATGAGCGCTGGCAGCCGGTGCCAGGGAAAAAGCCAAGCTGTTTGCGGCTCCGGCCTCATTGGTGTAGGAGCAGCGCAGGGAAGAGCTCCGCTGGGGGTCCTGGCTCTTAGAGACTGAGAGAATGTGATCCTGTATGTAGCACAGAAGGAAGTGGAATTGTTTCATTGTGGGCTGTGCAGTTTATAAGCTGCAAATGAAAAGGCAATTGCAGCGCAGCCTCTTCTTTTCTGTGTGATCAGCTGCTCAACATGTAACTCGCACACACTGAACTACATCCACCTCCCTGGAGATATAAAATGTGTATATCACTTTCCTCAAACTCTATGTATTACCTTGCACTCTAGCAGATCCCAAACCGCTTCAAAACGTCCAGCAGCTACTCAAAAAGAAAAAGTCCAACAAAAAGCTAGGGCTGGCCTTCATAGTGCCTTTGCAGTCCGTAAAATAGACGAAATGCACTAGGGCTTTGAATGTTTCTTCCCAACTATATAAATTCTCTCCAAGTGGCAAAGTCCATCATTACAGCAAAATTTTTCAGCTGGAGTTCTGACTGAGAGATGTGCCAGGACAGAAGGCATTTGCTGACCTACCCTTTTTCCCTGTGTAACTTGGTATTTGCAGTACAATTATTTTCAGTGTCGCTGTGTCCAAGCAGCTAGAGATTACACAGATAGAAGTGTCAAGAGAGATGCTGCTAAAGTATGCCCTTCTTATAGCAGCATTTAAATGGCACACGACGCCTTGCTGCTTTTTCTTTCCCAGAGAGACCTGCTGTCAATTTTTTCACTCTGGCTTCTTGATCAAAAATGTCCACCTGAAATGTCTTACAGAAATAGGCTCCAGGTGTAAAAACCAGTACGGGGCTACATTTTCTGCGTGCTCCACATAAGTCACATCAAACTCACTCATCAAACTTCACTCTCTCCTTCCATTCTCCACTGCCTCTACCATTGTGTTCTCTGGATCTCAGAGTCTAAAGGCAGGCGCAATAGTTTCCACTGAGGGGTTGGAAGAGGTGTACAAGCAGCACAAATAGCTTCTGCGCTGCGCAGGCCATTTCTCTGCATTTTAGAGTCTAAGGGAAAGCGGAGAGCTGCAACAGCTGCAGAATATGTGTTGTCTTGGCACATGTTTGCAATCCACCATGATGGATCCTTAGTGAAACCAAACTGTGGTTCTGCTTCAAACATCTCACCCTGCTTGGCCACAAAGCTTTCGCTGACATGTCCCATTGCCTTTTTATTGCTGCGTTTCATTTTCAGAGTTTGTACGGAATCATTGCACTTTGCTTCTAAGCTGAACGTCGATACTGCTGGAGTCTCATATGTCCATTTTCTTCTCACACAAAAAAACTGCTTCCTTTAAAACATGCTGATGCGACCTGCTTTCTTGCTCAGCTGTAATTTTAGGGGTGTTCTCTGTCCCGCTTACAGTCTGAATCTAAACTAAGAAGTTTATGGGACACAGATGTGCCAAGACAAATAGTTTGCTTGGACCTTGCCACGTGTATTCAAAAGCATCCATTCACTCCACCATCAAGTCACTGCTTTCTTCTGCTTTACATCCTGCAAACTTCACACACACATACATACATACAAACTGGAATGAGGCATTTTCTTTCTTTCTCAGCTACACTCACCTATCCCCCACGCTAACATCTTTACCGCTTTTCTCTTGGCCTTGCTATGCATACTTTTCCTCTTAAGACACCCATTGTCTGGCCTACCCCTTCCCTACATTGCCTTGCCTTTCCTTTCCTATCCAACCTTGCATTTCTTTGTCATTCCTGGCCATTGTTTTCCTCTTCCTTCCTGACCTATCCATGTCTTTCCCTTGCCCTTCCTACCAGTCCAGTGCCTTGCACCACCCATCCCCCTTGCCACTTTGTCCAGTTTCCCTTCCCCTTTGTCCAGCTCCAATCTTTCATTTCCTTCTCCTTCTAGGACTCTCATTGCCTTGCTTGCCTCTCCTTTGTCTTGCCTGGAAAAGCCACCACTTTTCTTGGCGTTACCTTTGAACCTCTCCTCTCCCTTGCCTTGCATTCCCTTGCTCACTCGTCCCCCACCTGGAATACAATACCCCTCTTTTTGCGGAATTTCTTCATCTTGCCTTGCCCTGCCTGCTTCTCCTAGGACTCTCAAGGCTTTCACGTACCTCCAGCGTTTCAGGAGCATGTGAGAGGAAGCCCAAAAGAGGTCACGTGCAAGCACACCCATCTGTCCTGGCAGCTTGCTTCTGGCACCTATCCTTACATGTCTTGAATTTTGGACATAAAATTCACATTTCACCTTTGCGCTTCAGGACCAGAATGACAGTTCTTTTGTATACCAAGGAAAGCAGGTAATCCAAGTGTATTAGGTGCAGATTAGAGATGGCCCATATGAGATCAAGGCCAGACAGAGAAGTCTGTCCTAGCCCCTTTTGTGTACCAGCAGTCTTTGAATGTACCTCTCATTTGTCTTGCCTTGGTGACCCCAAAGTTTCCTTGCCTTGCCCTGCCTTGCCTCCCTAGCCTTGCACTCCCTCCAGTGCCTACGCCCACACTTGACCTGCCCACACTTGACTGCTTTCCTCCAGGGAAACCTAGCCTTGCCTAGGCCTTCCTGTTTCTGCCTGGCCTTCCTATGCCCATCCTTGCCTAGAAGTTCTGGGCCTTCTCTCACCTACCACTCCATTTGCTTGCCCCTCATGGCTCCAGCCTTGTCAGTTTCTCCCTTGACTCGCCTACAATTGCGCCTACACTTGGTTTGCATTGCAAAGAGCGGTAGGCAAGGCAAAGCAAAGCAAGGAAGGTCTTTCTAGGTCTTGCCAGGCAAGGCACACATAAGCAAGCAAGCAAAACAAGAGTAGACTAGCCACAGCATCAAAGGCAAGGCAAGGCCAAGTGACTCTGAGTGCCTTTCCTTGGCAAGTAAAAGATATAGTGACAATGTAATAGGGCAGGCGTTAAAGGTACCATGAGGAGGTATAGTCCAGCAAGATATTTATGTCGTAGACCCTTCTGTGCAGGAGCCATTGTTGGACATAGTACAGGACATGGCGTACAGTTTGGCTTGGTAAGTTCCTGAAGGAGAATGGCAATGCTTTCTCATGGGAAGGAAAGCACGTAGCCCCAGAGTTGGAGGTGCAGATAAGAAGCTGTGTCGCGCAGCTCAAGGACGACAGCAGCTTCTTGTGCCGGCATATTTGGAAGCACTCCCTCAATTTGTACAGTCATTGAGTCAGTATCCATCTTTGGAAGGCTGTCTGCCTCTAGTAAGAGTGTTCTGACACCATTGTATGGGATCAGTCACTGGATGTTTTGGATTTTGGAGGAGGGGATGCCATTTCTCTTGAAATGAGCTTCTTGTTATTCGCTTTGGCAAAGAAATTAAGTTTGGATGGGCACTTTGGGTGGTCTCAGTGAATTTAAAGGTTTTTCCCAAGAGGTTTCCCTGTGGGTTAGAGCTGTTGAACTGACAGTGGGAATCTAGACACCAAGTTGTTGAGCTTTTTGTCCTTGTAGCTTTAGTGTGTGAGTAGTCCCTGTTGCCATGCTGCTTGGATCTTGACTCTGAGACTGAAAGCTTAGGAGCGTAGAGCAGAAAAGAAAAGTGCTAATAGCAGGGTGTGTGTTCATTGTTTGATGGGTGAAGTTGAAATTGTAGGCAGCAAAGAACTTTCTCTCTCCGCTGGCACATTTGTTGAGCGGATGTCTTTGAGTTTGTTACCGGACTCTGCGAGAGTGAAAATGTTTGTTAGGGCAGAGGATTTCGTGTTGCCCTTTGAGTGTGGTGCAAAAGTGTTTGCACACTTGGAGGGGGAAGATCAGCAAAGTCTTTTTTTCCTGGCACAGTTAATTTGAGAGCAGGGACGTTTCCAACTCGGCTCTGTCCTTTGGAGCTGGCCTCGGTGTGTTTCCTTCTTTTGTTAGTCGACAGCGCCATCGTGTGGTTATTTTGATGAGCGCTGGCAGCCGGTGCCAGGGAAAAAGCCAAGCTGTTTGCGGCTCCGGCCTCATTGGTGTAGGAGCAGCGCAGGGAAGAGCTCCGCTGGGGGTCCTGGCTCTTAGAGACTGAGAGAATGGGATCCTGTATGTAGCACAGAAGGAAGTGGAATTGTTTCATTGTGGGCTGTGCAGTTTATAAGCTGCAAATGAAAAGGCAATTGCAGCGCAGCCTCTTCTTTTCTGTGTGATCAGCTGCTCAACATGTAACTCGCACACACTGAACTACATCCACCTCCCTGGAGATATAAAATGTGTATATCACTTTCCTCAAACTCTATGTATTACCTTGCACTCTAGCAGATCCCAAACCGCTTCAAAACGTCCAGCAGCTACTCAAAAAGAAAAAGTCCAACAAAAAGCTAGGGCTGGCCTTCATAGTGCCTTTGCAGTCCGTAAAATAGACGAAATGCACTAGGGCTTTGAATGTTTCTTCCCAACTATATAAATTCTCTCCAAGTGGCAAAGTCCATCATTACAGCAAAATTTTTCAGCTGGAGTTCTGACTGAGAGATGTGCCAGGACAGAAGGCATTTGCTGACCTAGCCTTTTTCCCTGTGTAACTTGGTATTTGCAGTACAATTATTTTCAGTGTCGCTGTGTCCAAGCAGCTAGAGATTACACAGATAGAAGTGTCAAGAGAGATGCTGCTAAAGTATGCCCTTCTTATAGCAGCATTTAAATGGCACACGACGCCTTGCTGCTTTTTCTTTCCCAGAGAGACCTGCTGTCAATTTTTTCACTCTGGCTTCTTGATCAAAAATGTCCACCTGAAATGTCTTACAGAAATAGGCTCCAGGTGTAAAAACCAGTACGGGGCTACATTTTCTGCGTGCTCCACATAAGTCACATCAAACTCACTCATCAAACTTCACTCTCTCCTTCCATTCTCCACTGCCTCTACCATTGTGTTCTCTGGATCTCAGAGTCTAAAGGCAGGCGCAATAGTTTCCACTGAGGGGTTGGAAGAGGTGTACAAGCAGCACAAATAGCTTCTGCGCTGCGCAGGCCATTTCTCTGCATTTTAGAGTCTAAGGGAAAGCGGAGAGCTGCAACAGCTGCAGAATATGTGTTGTCTTGGCACATGTTTGCAATCCACCATGATGGATCCTTAGTGAAACCAAACTGTGGTTCTGCTTCAAACATCTCACCCTGCTTGGCCACAAAGCTTTCGCTGACATGTCCCATTGCCTTTTTATTGCTGCGTTTCATTTTCAGAGTTTGTACGGAATCATTGCACTTTGCTTCTAAGCTGAACGTCGATACTGCTGGAGTCTCATATGTCCATTTTCTTCTCACACAAAAAAACTGCTTCCTTTAAAACATGCTGATGCGACCTGCTTTCTTGCTCAGCTGTAATTTTAGGGGTGTTCTCTGTCCCGCTTACAGTCTGAATCTAAACTAAGAAGTTTATGGGACACAGATGTGCCAAGACAAATAGTTTGCTTGGACCTTGCCACGTGTATTCAAAAGCATCCATTCACTCCACCATCAAGTCACTGCTTTCTTCTGCTTTACATCCTGCAAACTTCACACACACATACATACATACAAACTGGAATGAGGCATTTTCTTTCTTTCTCAGCTACACTCACCTATCCCCCACGCTAACTTCTTTACCGCTTTTCTCTTGGCCTTGCTATGCATACTTTTCCTCTTATGATGCCGAATTTTTCCCCAAAAGGCGATAAATAACTGTCTAAGAGACGCAGTTTAAGTCAGATAGACAGGAGGTATTTTATTAGCAACGTGCACGTTGGGGAAATCTCTAAAGGGAGTTTTCCAAAGTCTTACAACAAAAGCATGCCTTTTATACAGTTTAGGTTTGGAATTACATCATATCAATGCATATTCATATGGGGCGTGCCGTAGGCGGGGCGTGGGCGGAAACTTCTATTTTGAGGATCTTTTCGGGGGTCGTTCCGGTCGGCCTTCATCGTGGGCGAGGGTCTCCGAGGAGTCTTCCTCCTTAAACTTTTGAACTTCTTTCCAAATTTGGTCCTTTCCCGGTGTAGTTGGCCGAGTTCCCAACCTCCTAGGGCCAACTTATCATATTGACATTAGGCATGCTTTAGCTTCGGCTTAAATTACGCTTAGTCCGGTGATTTTTTTATCCTTCTCTTTCCCTCCTGTCGTTGTGTTTATTACTTCCAGATGTTCCCTTCATATTCTATGTTTTAACCCATTATTTCTCGAAGGCTATCTATTTTATGGCTTCATTCCCCCCTTTTCTTATGACTTACGAATTCTTTCGTCAAGGTCTGATCCTAAGAGTGCTGATGTCTAATCCTAAGAGCGCTGATGCGCTCGTACCATAGCCCAAACCATTTGGGTCCTTTTCATTATGATCCTTAGCTTCCACCACATAAAAATATTTGTAAAAGTTAAAACCAACAAGGCTCTAACTACCAATATCATTGGGGGCACCAGGTAATTGAAAACCTGTGTGGCTGTTGGGGAAAATCCTGTGAAGATATCCCACCAATGATGCTGGCCTACTTGTTCTACTTCGGTGAGGACATTCTTTATTCTTTCTGAATCATGTTCTACCTGCCATACCATCCGTGTAGTTGTTTGATTCACTCTTTGCACCAATTCCTTTACTTTGGGGTGTGCGAGCATTGCTTTGAGAATTTTGACATCCATCCCTATTTGCAATTCTGGTATTTCTCGATACAGGTTAAAATCTGTGTTAATTAGCTGTTGAGTAGTTATTGGGACAGTATAATGAAAATCGCAACCCACTATTTTGGTAAAGTTGCATACACAAAAGTTAGTATTGTTAGTTTCCTCTTGGCAATTATCTATAGTGACATTGTCACAGGCTGTCCGTACGCAAGCACACCCATTCCCTATATAGTAAACTTGTGACTGTGTTCGATTACGCAAAAGCACTTCAAAGGTGCACACTCTATTCTCAGCATCTAAGCATAAATCTTCTGCCTCTACTACAGCGTTTTCGCAAACATAACCTAGCTGTCCTCTAGGAATACATGCTTCTGTGCTAACCGATTGCCACTTATTTTTGATATAATCATAACTGGCCCAAACATTGTTTGCATTCCGCTGGTGGAGTGGTTTCTTGGGGCAAGTCTTTGGGGCTGTGATCCGGTTGGATCTTCCCGGAAATCACTCCACCGACATGAAATTGGGCCCTTTTGCTGCCTCCAAATAGTGGGCTTACCCATTTTTACCGGACTAAAGGTAATTAAGTTATGTTCGGATGCTGACTTCCCCAAGGATCGAATTGTCAATACTAGCTGCTTTGTTCTTCCTTCCACTGAGTCAAGCTCTCGACACCCAATTTGGATTTGGTCTCCCTTGTATGCTACCATGGAAGATTGATGCCATAATTTACTTGCGTATGGCTGATTGTTACGTAGGGCATATACCTCGAAATAGGGTCCCTTCTCTCCCCATTCCGGGTGGATACACTGGTGTGCGTGAGACTATGGATCTATCGGGTCAGAGTCTCGGGGAAGAGCTATACTTATCGAGAGTCCAATGATCAGGGTTGAAAGGGCTTGAGGTGAAGTCAAGGTCATGATGTCCGTTCCTCTTGTTTACTCTCTGGAGCTTTCTTGACCCGCGAGTAATGAATCCACGTAGGTCGCTCCTTGATCCGGACCGCGGTGAAGGTAGTCAGCAGCACTTGGAAAGGTCCTTCCCACTTCTCTTGTAGGGGTTTTCCTAAAAGATTCTTAACATACACCCAATCACCGGGGTTAAACGGATGCAATTTACAATCAGGTTATTTAGGTTGGTGCTCTATTACCACGGTAGCATTCTTATCCAATTGTTTCCCCACTGTAATTACATAATCATAAATGTACTGGTTACCGATTTGGCCTATGGCATCCCCGTTTACAACTTGCATAGCATAAGGTCTACCATACAGGATTTCGAATGGGCTTAGCTTCTCTTTTGACCTTGGTTTGACTCTCAGCCTCAGCAGAGCAATAGGCAAGGCTTGATACCATAATGCTTTGCTTATTGCTCTCACCACTTTCGCACAGAAGTGTGTACCCCTATCCGAGGAAATACTCTTCGGTACCCCAAACCGCGGAATGATTTCATTCAACAGTATTTCGGTCACTTCTCTTTCCTTGTTTGTCCTGCAAGGGAATGCTTCAGGCCACCCAGAAAATGTATCAGTTAATACCAACAAATATCGGAGCCCCCCCTTTTCTTGGGAGCTCAGAAAAATCAATTTGCCATACTTCACCTGGGAATTTACCTCGACTTATGGCTCCTTGGTGTATCTTGGTTCCCGTATTCGGGTTATTTCTCAGGCACCGTTCGCACTGGGATGTTACGTGCTTTATAGTAGTAAATAATTTCGGTCCTGCTATCCTGGTTTGCAAATATTGGTAAAGCGGATCCAAACCCCAATGGGCCTTCTCATGTTCTGCTTTTACAAACTGCCACATCACATTTCCTGGTACTACTAACTGTCCTGTTTCAAATTGACCCCAACCATTTTCTAATATTTTGCCCTTATTTCTTTGAATCCATTTATGGTCTGATTCCTGGTAATCTGGCTTGATACTGATATCCAGGTCTCCTGGTATTAGGGCCATTATTCCCACTTCCCTAGACTTTGTGGCAGCCAATTTGGCCTCTGTATCTGCCTTTCTATTTCCTATTTCTGGAATAGTATTGCCTTTCAGATGTCCCTTACAATGCATTATGGCCACTTGAGCTGGGAGTTGGACCGCCTCTAGCAATCGCAGAACCTCCTCTGCATGTTTAACTGTTTTTTCTTGTGTAGTCAACAGTCCTCTTTCTTTCCAGATGGCCCCATGAGCATGTACAACAGAAAAGGCATATTTAGAGTCTGTCCATATATTGATTTGCATGTTCTCTGCCAATTCCAGAGCTCGAGTCAGAGCTATCAGTTCTGCCTTCTGGGCTGAAGTTCCTGTGGGTAAGGGGTTCGACTCAATTACCCTTTCTGTAGTAGTGACCGCATAACCAGCCATTCTTACTCCTTGCTTCACGAAGCTGCTGCCATCCGAGAACCAGTTGTCCGCATCTTCGAACGGCTCTTCTTTGAGGTCCGGGCGACTGGAATAGACAGCTTCAATTGTCTCCAGGTAGTCGTGTTCGATGGGTTCTGCCGGGGCTCTTCCTTCTAGAAATGAAGCTGGGTTCACAATGTTAGTTACCTGAATGGTTACGTCATCTGATTCAGCCAGAACGGCCTGGTATTTTAGGAATCTGGAAGGCGACAACCAATGGTTGCCTTTCTGTTCCAGCACAGCTGACACGGTGTGGGATACTAGTACAGTCACCTTTTGGCCCAGCGTGAGCTTCCTGGCCTCTTCTATGTTAGAGAAGTAGGCCACAGCTCTCTTGTGCGGTCCCAGCTGCTGTGCTAGGACTCCTAAGGCCATCCCTTGTCGTTCGTGGGAGAACAGCCAGAATGGTTTTGATACGTCTGGGAGACCTAAGGCTGGTGCTCTCATTAGTTCCATCTTCAGCTTCTTGAAGGCTTCTTCTGCCTCGGGAGTCCAAACTAGGATGCTCTTAGCCTCCTTCAACAAATCATACAGTGGTTTAGCGAGTATCCCGTACTGGTAGATCCATAACCGACACCAACCTGTCATCCCCAAAAAGGCGCGCAGATCTCTCACCGTCTCTGGTTTGGGCATCTGGCAGATGGCCTCTTTCCTAGCTGCTCCCAGGGATCGCTGTCCTCTGGAGACTTCGTATCCCAGGTACACCACTTGTGTCTGTACCAGCTGTGCTTTCTGTCGAGAGACTCGATATCCACTTAAACCCAGGAAATTCAGCAAGGAAATGGTCCATTCAATGCATTCTTCCTCTGTCACTGTTGCTATTAGGAGGTCGTCTACGTACTGCAGAAGGGTGCCATCTCCCAGCGGCCTTTCCCACTGTTCTAGTTCCTTGGCTAACTGATTCCCAAAAATCGTAGGGGAATTGCACCACCCTTGGGGCAACACTGTCCAGGTGAGTTGGGTCTTTCTTCCACTATCTACAGATTCCCACTCAAAGGCAAAAATCTTTTGACTCTCGAGAGCTAAGGGGAGGCAAAAGAACGCGTCTTTTAAATCTAATACGGTGAACCAGGCCAAATTCTCCTTCAGTCTGGTCAAAAGCGTGTATGGGTTAGCAACTACCGGATGCAATGCCTTAGTTATTTCATTTACTGCTCTCAGATCCTGGACTAACCTATAGGTTCCATTAGGTTTCTTGACTGGCAGGATTGGTGTATTAAAATCTGATTCGCATTCTACCAATAACCCCAGTTCCATAAACCTTCTGATTGTGGGCTCAATCCCTTTCCTATCTTCTATCCTCAGAGGGTATTGTTTCTTTCTCACCGGTTTTGTCCCAGCTTTAAGTTCAACGACAATCGGTGCTGCTTGTTTTGATTTTCCAGGTATATCAGTAGCCCACACCAATGGGTACATCTTGCTCAGGATTTGCTCGAAATTGTGGCTTTCAGGTTTAGGCTCCACACAACTGATCGTTAGGCTTAGAGCTGTAATCAGTTGTTCTTCATTTACTTGAAACTCCAATTGGTCTTTGTTAAACTTTATTACGGCCCCCAAGTTCTCCAATAAGTCTCTCCCTAGTAGGGGTTTTGGTGAATTTGGTAAATACAGGAACTGATGAATTCCCATTTGCTTCCCAATTTTGTATTTAATGGGTTTCAAAAGTAAGCCTTTTCTGGTTGGCCTGTTGCTCCCACAACTTGCACAAATTCATCACTTTTAGGTACAAATTCTTGATTTAAAACCGAAAAGGTTGCTCCCGTATCAATCAAAAAGTCTAATTCCTTTTTACCCTCCCCTAGCTCTATACTGCACTAGCCGTTGATAGTGTTCCGCGTTGCCCGGGTCCCACTCTGGTTTACTGCTGGGAAAATTATCTTCTAGTCTCCCCGATAATAGTTGGGCATGTCGCCTCCCCGTTTCCAATACGAGTTCCCTTTCCGTATCTGTCAACTCTGACAACATCACTTCTATATCCTCCCAATCAATATCTAAGTTCTTTGCCATTAGTTCAAACCTCTTTGCTACTCCCTCTGGATTCCTCCTGAAGTTCCTTGCCTCATCCCTCCAATTGTTCAAATCACTCGTCGAGAATGGCACCTTTACTCTAGTCTTTTCCCCTACTATTGGCATAACTTGTCGGAGAGGAGCTATCGTGCGATTCCCTTTCTCCCCTTGCTTTGCTTCCCCCCGTGCCACAGATCTGGTGTAATACGAGTGACTGGTCCCCTCCCCGGGATTTTCTTCCTGTGCCTCAATGCTTTCCCTATTCTTTCTCTTCTCTTTCTTCTTTCCCCCTTCTTGCTCTTCATTTTCCTCTCCTATCTCTATCACACAATCCATCCGATTCTCATCCTGCGTCTGTCGCCTCTTTTGTATCTGCCAGCTCTTATCCTGTCCCGGGCTGCGGTTCCTCTCATCCTCTACTCCCCCTCCACTTCTCTTATCCTCTATCTGAATTACTATGTTCAGTTTCTGTGAGTTACTCTCTGCCTCCCTTTCGCATGCCTCATTATCATTCTTCTTGCTGTATCTCAATTTAGGGACGTCGCCTCCCGGTGAATTGCTTTTATCCCCAGTCCTTGGTGCACTGGTTTCCATTCTACAGACGCCTCCATTTCTGGAGGTGTTGCTATCTCCATATGGACTGAGCTCGGGTATGCTACGTGTCTCCCTTCGGCTCTCTGCTTCTGACCCACTGCCTTCCTCCCCCTCAACCTCCAGTGTGGGTGGGCTGTCAGCATTCATGTAGCTCCCTGACCCCTGTGGACTATCTAGTCCCTGAGGGCTGTTTTTTTTTCTCCCGTCAATCTCTGATTTTAATGGGCTGCCCTCCTTCCAACCCCGGACTCCCTCCCAGGTCCTTCCAATGCTTTAGGATGCACCCTAAGGGGGTTTTCATATTTACGTCCTTACTCTGTTGACCTCCCATGACTATCCCCTGTATCTGCGTTTTCTGTTAACCGAAACAGTCCCTCTCTCGCAACCACGATATGCTGATATATTTTAACACTTCATGCACACAATCTCAATCGCTTAGTCCGTTTCCGACCTGGCTTCTCGCGAAGAACAGGAAATGCGGAGCAGGACTCCCTCTCGCTTCGCAGCTACGCTGCGTCTCACTCACCCTCACATACAACACACACTTATAAAATAAAATTGTTTTACCAGGTTTTGTCACAAAAAAAAGTCGCCCTCAAACTGTGAAGTACCGGCTTCCCAAATTCAAGGCACGTAGACAGCACAATGCGCGTTTCAATCTATTACATAAAGAGTGACAAGATGTCTCCTATAAAACTTTGCAACAAACACATAAAACGAACACACAAAACACATACAAACACCAATGGTACCAAAACCTATGATGTCCGAGATATCGAACACAAATGGTACCAATTAGGGACAAACACCAATAGTACCAAAACCTATGATGTCCGAGATATCGAACACAAATGGTACCAATTAGGGACAAACACCAATAGTACCAAAACCTATGATGTCCGAGATATCGAACACAAATGGTACCAATTAGGGACAAACACCAATAGTACCAAAACCTATGATGTCCGAGATATCGAACACAAATGGTACCAATTAGGGATTTTTACCAGGGCGTCCCCTGGTTTACCCTTCGGTGGTCACGTCTGACCCCCGTGTCCCAATAAAGCGCTTTAAACCAAAACCAATAAACAATTAAAAATACCTCTTAATTGGAGCAGGAGATGCAGGGAATCCTTCCTCTGCCGAAGAGCGCTGGTCCGGGAGGGGAGTCTCTTCTGACAAAAATCCGTCAGGGGCCCCAGAGGGTCCCGGCCCCGGACCGGCTCTTCGGAGGGAACCCCTCAAAGTCTGAGTCTCCTGTTTCGTCCCATCTGGGTCGCCAGAACTGATGCCGAATTTTGCCCCAAAAGGCGATAAATAACTGTCTAAGAGACGCAGTTTAAGTCAGATAGACAGGAGGTATTTTATTAGCAACGTGCACGTTGGGGAAATCTCTAAAGGGAGTTTTCCAAAGTCTTACAACAAAAGCATGCCTTTTATACAGTTTAGGTTTGGAATTACATCATATCAATGCATATTCATATGGGGCGTGCCGTAGGCGGGGCGTGGGCGGAAACTTCTATTTTGAGGATCTTTTCGGGGGTCGTTCCGGTCGGCCTTCATCGTGGGCGAGGGTCTCCGAGGAGTCTTCCTCCTTAAACTTTTGAACTTCTTTCCAAATTTGGTCCTTTCCCGGTGTAGTTGGCCGAGTTCCCAACCTCCTAGGGCCAACTTATCATATTGACATTAGGCATGCTTTAGCTTCGGCTTAAATTACGCTTAGTCCGGTGATTTTTTTATCCTTCTCTTTCCCTCCTGTCGTTGTGTTTATTACTTCCAGATGTTCCCTTCATATTCTATGTTTTAACCCATTATTTCTCGAAGGCTATCTATTTTATGGCTTCACTTAAGACACCCATTGTCTGGCCTACCCCTTCCCTACATTGCCTTGCCTTTCCTTTCCTATCCAACCTTGCATTTCTTTGTCATTCCTGGCCATTGTTTTCCTCTTCCTTCCTGACCTATCCATGTCTTTCCCTTGCCCTTCCTACCAGTCCAGTGCCTTGCACCACCCATCCCCCTTGCCACTTTGTCCAGTTTCCCTTCCCCTTTGTCCAGCTCCAATCTTTCATTTCCTTCTCCTTCTAGGACTCTCATTGCCTTGCTTGCCTCTCCTTTGTCTTGCCTGGCAAAGCCACCACTTTTCTTGGCGTTCCCTTTGAACCTCTCCTCTCCCTTGCCTTGCATTCCCTTGCTCACTCGTCCCCCACCTGGAATTCAATACCCCTCTTTTTGCTGCATTTCTTCATCGTGCCTTGCCCTGCCTGCTTTTCCTAGGACTCTCAAGGCTTTCACGTACCTCCAGCATTTCAGGAGCATGTGAGAGGAAGCCCAAAAGAGGTCACGTGCAAGCACACCCATCTGTCCTGGCAGCTTGCTTCTGGCACCTATCCTTACATGTCTTGAATTTTGGACATAAAATTCACATTTCACCTTTGCGCTTCAGGACCAGAATGACAGTTCTTTTGTATACCAAGGAAAGCAGGTAATCCAAGTGTATTAGGTGCAGATTAGAGATGGCCCATATGAGATCAAGGCCAGACAGAGAAGTCTGTCCTAGCCCCTTTTGTGTACCAGCAGTCTTTGAATGTACCTCTCATTTGTCTTGCCTTGGTGACCCCAAAGTTTCCTTGCCTTGCCCTGCCTTGCCTCCCTAGCCTTGCACTCCCTCCAGTGCCTACGCCCACACTTGACCTGCCCACACTTGACTGCTTTCCTCCAGGGAAACCTAGCCTTGCCTAGGCCTTCCAGTTTCTGCCTGGCCTTCCTATGCCCATCCTTGCCTAGAAGTTCTGGGCCTTCTCTCACCTACCACTCCATTTGCTTGCCCCTCATGGCTCCAGCCTTGTCAGCTTCTCCCTTGACTTGCCTACAATTGCGCCTACACTTGGTTTGCATTGCAAAGAGCGGTAGGCAAGGCAAAGCAAAGCAAGGAAGGTCTTTCTAGGTCTTGCCAGGCAAGGCACACATAAGCAAGCAAGCAAAACAAGAGTAGACTAGCCACAGCATCAAAGGCAAGGCAAGGCCAAGTGACTCTGAGTGCCTTTCCTTGGCAAGTAAAAGATATAGTGACAATGTAATAGGGCAGGCGTTAAAGGTACCATGAGGAGGTATAGTCCAGCAAGATATTTATGTCGTAGACCCTTCTGTGCAGGAGCCATTGTTGGACATAGTACAGGACATGGCGTACAGTTTGGCTTGGTAAGTTCCTGAAGGAGAATGGCAATGCTTTCTCATGGGAAGGAAAGCACGTAGCCCCAGAGTTGGAGGTGCAGATAAGAAGCTGTGTCGCGCAGCTCAAGGACGACAGCAGCTTCTTGTGCCGGCATATTTGGAAGCACTCCCTCAATTTGTACAGTCATTGAGTCAGTATCCATCTTTGGAAGGCTGTCTGCCTCTAGTAAGAGTGTTCTGACACCATTGTATGGGATCAGTCACTGGATGTTTTGGATTTTGGAGGAGGGGACTCCATTTCTCCTGAAATGAGCTTCTTGTTATTCGCTTTGGCAAAGAAATTAAGTTTGGATGGGCACTTTGGGTGGTCTCAGTGAATGTAAAGGTTTTTCCCAAGAGGTTTCCCTGTGGGTTAGAGCTGTTGAACTGACAGTGGGAATCTAGACACCAAGTTGTTGAGCTTTTTGTCCTTGTAGCTTTAGTGTGTGAGTAGTCCCTGTTGCCATGCTGCTTGGATCTTGACTCTGAGACTGAAAGCTTAGGAGCGTAGAGCAGAAAAGAAAAGTGCTAATAGCAGGGTGTGTGTTCATTGTTTGATGGGTGAAGTTGAAATTGTAGGCAGCAAAGAACTTTCTCTCTCAGCTGGCACATTTGTTGAGCGGATGTCTTTGAGTTTGTTACCGGACTCTGCGAGAGTGAAAATGTTTGTTAGGGCAGAGGATTTTGTGTTGCCCTTTGAGTGTGGTGCAAAAGTGTTTGCACACTTGGAGGGGGAAGATCAGCAAAGTCTTTTTTTCCTGGCACAGTTAATTTGAGAGCAGGGACGTTTCCAACTCGGCTCTGTCCTTTGGAGCTGGCCTCGGTGCGTTTCCTTCTTTTGTTAGTCGACAGCGCCATCGTGTGGTTATTTTGATGAGCGCTGGCAGCCGGTGCCAGGGAAAAAGCCAAGCTGTTTGCGGCTCCGGCCTCATTGGTGTAGGAGCAGCGCAGGGAAGAGCTCCGCTGGGGGTCCTGGCTCTTAGAGACTGAGAGAATGTGATCCTGTATGTAGCACAGAAGGAAGTGGAATTGTTTCATTGTGGGCTGTGCAGTTTATAAGCTGCAAATGAAAAGGCAATTGCAGCGCAGCCTCTTCTTTTCTGTGTGATCAGCTGCTCAACATGTAACTCGCACACACTGAACTGCATCCACCTCCCTGGAGATATAAAATGTGTATATCACTTTCCTCAAACTCTATGTATTACCTTGCACTCTAGCAGATCCCAAACCGCTTCAAAACGTCCAGCAGCTACTCAAAAAGTCCAACAAAAAGCTAGGGCTGGCCTTCATAGTGCCTTTGCAGTCCGTAAAATAGACGAAATGTACTAGGGCTTTGAATGTTTCTTCCCAACTATATAAATTCTCTCCAAGTGGCAAAGTCCATCATTACAGCAAAATTTTTCAGCTGGAGTTCTGACTGAGAGATGTGCCAGGACAGAAGGCATTTGCTGACCTACCCTTTTTCCCTGTGTAACTTGGTATTTGCAGTACAATTATTTTCAGTGTGGCTTTGTCCAAGCAGCTAGAGATTACACAGATAGAAGTGTCAAGAGAGATGCTGCTAAAGTACGCCCTTCTTATAGCAGCATTTAAATGGCACACGACGCCTTGCTGCTTTTTCTTTCCTAGAGAGACCTGCTGTCAATTTTTTCACTCTGGCTTCTTGATCAAAAATGTCCACCTGAAATGTCTTACAGAAATAGGCTCCAGGTGTAAAAACCAGTACGGGGCTACATTTTCTGCGTGCTCCACATAAGTCACATCAAACTCACTCATCAAACTTCACTCTCTCCTTCCATTCTCCACTGCCTCTACCATTGTGTTCTCTGGATCTCAGAGTCTAAAGGCAGGCGCAATAGTTTCCACTGAGGGGTTGGAAGAGGTGTACAAGCAGCACAAATAGCTTCTGCGCTGCGCAGGCCATTTCTCTGCATTTTAGAGTCTAAGGGAAAGCGCTAGTGTTCCTGCGGAGAGCTGCAACAGCTGCAGAATATGTGTTGTCTTGGCACATGTTTGCAATCCACCATGATGGATCCTTAGTGAAACCAAACTGTGGTTCTGCTTCAAACATCTCACCCTGCTTGGCCACAAAGCTTTCGCTGACATGTCCCATTGCCTTTTTATTGCTGCGTTTCATTTTCAGAGTTTGTACGGAATCATTGCACTTTGCTTCTAAGCTGAACGTCGATACTGCTGGAGTCTCATATGTCCATTTTCTTCTCACACAAAAAAACTGCTTCCTTTAAAACATGCTGATGCGACCTGCTTTCTTGCTCAGCTGTAATTTTAGGGGTGTTCTCTGTCCCGCTTACAGTCTGAATCTAAACTAAGAAGTTTATGGGACACAGATGTGCCAAGACAAATAGTTTGCTTGGACCTTGCCACGTGTATTCAAAAGCATCCATTCACTCCACCATCAAGTCACTGCTTTCTTCTGCTTTACATCCTGCAAACTTCACACACACATACATACATACAAACTGGAATGAGGCATTTTCTTTCTTTCTCAGCTACACTCACCTATCCCCCACGCTAACTTCTTTACCGCTTTTCTCTTGGCCTTGCTATGCATACTTTTCCTCTTAAGACACCCATTGTCTGGCCTACCCCTTCCCTACATTGCCTTGCCTTTCCTTTCCTATCCAACCTTGCATTTCTTTGTCATTCCTGGCCATTGTTTTCCTCTTCCTTCCTGACCCATCCATGTCTTTCCCTTGCCCTTCCTACCAGTCCAGTGCCTTGCACCACCCATCCCCCTTGCCACTTTGTCCAGTTTCCCTTCCCCTTTGTCCAGCTCCAATCTTTCATTTCCTTCTCCTTCTAGGACTCTCATTGCCTTGCTTGCCTCTCCTTTGTCTTGCCTGGCAAAGCCACCACTTTTCTTGGCGTTACCTTTGAACCTCTCCTCTCCCTTGCCTTGCATTCCCTTGCTCACTCGTCCCCCACCTGGAATTCAATACCCCTCTTTTTGCGGAATTTCTTCATCTTGCCTTGCCCTGCCTGCTTCTCCTAGGACTCTCAAGGCTTTCACGTACCTCCAGCGTTTCAGGAGCATGTGAGAGGAAGCCCAAAAGAGGTCACGTGCAAGCACACCCATCTGTCCTGGCAGCTTGCTTCTGGCACCTATCCTTACATGTCTTGAATTTTGGACATAAAATTCACATTTCACCTTTGCGCTTCAGGACCAGAATGACAGTTCTTTTGTATACCAAGGAAAGCAGGTAATCCAAGTGTATTAGGTGCAGATTAGAGATGGCCCATATGAGATCAAGGCCAGACAGAGAAGTCTGTCCTAGCCCCTTTTGTGTACCAGCAGTCTTTGAATGTACCTCTCATTTGTCTTGCCTTGGTGACCCCAAAGTTTCCTTGCCTTGCCCTGCCTTGCCTCCCTAGCCTTGCACTCCCTCCAGTGCCTACGCCCACACTTGACCTGCCCACACTTGACTGCTTTCCTCCAGGGAAACCTAGCCTTGCCTAGGCCTTCCTGTTTCTGCCTGGCCTTCCTATGCCCATCCTTGCCTAGAAGTTCTGGGCCTTCTCTCACCTACCACTCCATTTGCTTGCCCCTCATGGCTCCAGCCTTGTCAGTTTCTCCCTTGACTCGCCTACAATTGCGCCTACACTTGGTTTGCATTGCAAAGAGCGGTAGGCAAGGCAAAGCAAAGCAAGGAAGGTCTTTCTAGGTCTTGCCAGGCAAGGCACACATAAGCAAGCAAGCAAAACAAGAGTAGACTAGCCACAGCATCAAAGGCAAGGCAAGGCCAAGTGACTCTGAGTGCCTTTCCTTGGCAAGTAAAAGATATAGTGACAATGTAATAGGGCAGGCGTTAAAGGTACCATGAGGAGGTATAGTCCAGCGAGATATTTATGTCGTAGACCCTTCTGTGCAGGAGCCATTGTTGGACATAGTACAGGACATGGCATACAGCTTGGCTTGGTAAGTTCCTGAAGGAGAATGGCAATGCTTTCTCATGGGAAGGAAAGCACGTAGCCCCAGAGTTGGAGGTGCAGATAAGAAGCTGTGTCGCGCAGCTCAAGGACGACAGCAGCTTCTTGTGCCGGCATATTTGGAAGGACTCCCTCAATTTGTAGAGTCATTGAGTCAGTATCCATCTTTGGAAGGCTGTCTGCCTCTAGTAAGAGTGTTCTGACACCATTGTATGGGATCAGTCACTGGATGTTTTGGATTTTGGAGGAGGGGATGCCATTTCTCTTGAAATGAGCTTCTTGTTATTCGCTTTGGCAAAGAAATTAAGTTTGGATGGGCACTTTGGGTGGTCTCAGTGAATTTAAAGGTTTTTCCCAAGAGGTTTCCCTGTGGGTTAGAGCTGTTGAACTGACAGTGGGAATCTAGACACCAAGTTGTTGAGCTTTTTGTCCTTGTAGCTTTAGTGTGTGAGTAGTCCCTGTTGCCATGCTGCTTGGATCTTGACTCTGAGACTGAAAGCTTAGGAGCGTAGAGCAGAAAAGAAAAGTGCTAATAGCAGGGTGTGTGTTCATTGTTTGATGGGTGAAGTTGAAATTGTAGGCAGCAAAGAACTTTCTCTCTCAGCTGGCACATTTGTTGAGCGGATGTCTTTGAGTTTGTTACCGGACTCTGCGAGAGTGAAAATGTTTGTTAGGGCAGAGGATTTCGTGTTGCCCTTTGAGTGTGGTGCAAAAGTGTTTGCACACTTGGAGGGGGAAGATCAGCAAAGTCTTTTTTTCCTGGCACAGTTAATTTGAGAGCAGGGACGTTTCCAACTCGGCTCTGTCCTTTGGAGCTGGCCTCGGTGCGTTTCCTTCTTTTGTTAGTCGACAGCGCCATCGTGTGGTTATTTTGATGAGCGCTGGCAGCCGGTGCCAGGGAAAAAGCCAAGCTGTTTGCGGCTCCGGCCTCATTGGTGTAGGAGCAGCGCAGGGAAGAGCTCCGCTGGGGGTCCTGGCTCTTAGAGACTGAGAGAATGTGATCCTGTATGTAGCACAGAAGGAAGTGGAATTGTTTCATTGTGGGCTGTGCAGTTTATAAGCTGCAAATGAAAAGGCAATTGCAGCGCAGCCTCTTCTTTTCTGTGTGATCAGCTGCTCAACATGTAACTCGCACACACTGAACTACATCCACCTCCCTGGAGATATAAAATGTGTATATCACTTTCCTCAAACTCTATGTATTACCTTGCACTCTAGCAGATCCCAAACCGCTTCAAAACGTCCAGCAGCTACTCAAAAAGAAAAAGTCCAACAAAAAGCTAGGGCTGGCCTTCATAGTGCCTTTGCAGTCCGTAAAATAGACGAAATGCACTAGGGCTTTGAATGTTTCTTCCCAACTATATAAATTCTCTCCAAGTGGCAAAGTCCATCATTACAGCAAAATTTTTCAGCTGGAGTTCTGACTGAGAGATGTGCCAGGACAGAAGGCATTTGCTGACCTAGCCTTTTTCCCTGTGTAACTTGGTATTTGCAGTACAATTATTTTCAGTGTCGCTGTGTCCAAGCAGCTAGAGATTACACAGATAGAAGTGTCAAGAGAGATGCTGCTAAAGTATGCCCTTCTTATAGCAGCATTTAAATGGCACACGACGCCTTGCTGCTTTTTCTTTCCCAGAGAGACCTGCTGTCAATTTTTTCACTCTGGCTTCTTGATCAAAAATGTCCACCTGAAATGTCTTACAGAAATAGGCTCCAGGTGTAAAAACCAGTACGGGGCTACATTTTCTGCGTGCTCCACATAAGTCACATCAATCTCACTCATCAAACTTCACTCTCTCCTTCCATTCTCCACTGCCTCTACCATTGTGTTCTCTGGATCTCAGAGTCTAAAGGCAGGCGCAATAGTTTCCACTGAGGGGTTGGAAGAGGTGTACAAGCAGCACAAATAGCTTCTGCGCTGCGCAGGCCATTTCTCTGCATTTTAGAGTCTAAGGGAAAGCGCTAGTGTTCCTGCGGAGAGCTGCAACAGCTGCAGAATATGTGTTGTCTTGGCACATGTTTGCAATCCACCATGATGGATCCTTAGTGAAACCAAACTGTGGTTCTGCTTCAAACATCTCACCCTGCTTGGCCACAAAGCTTTCGCTGACATGTCCCATTGCCTTTTTATTGCTGCGTTTCATTTTCAGAGTTTGTACGGAATCATTGCACTTTGCTTCTAAGCTGAACGTCGATACTGCTGGAGTCTCATATGTCCATTTTCTTCTCACACAAAAAAACTGCTTCCTTTAAAACATGCTGATGCGACCTGCTTTCTTGCTCAGCTGTAATTTTAGGGGTGTTCTCTGTCCCGCTTACAGTCTGAATCTAAACTAAGAAGTTTATGGGACACAGATGTGCCAAGACAAATAGTTTGCTTGGACCTTGCCACGTGTATTCAAAAGCATCCATTCACTCCACCATCAAGTCACTGCTTTCTTCTGCTTTACATCCTGCAAACTTCACACACACATACATACATACAAACTGGAATGAGGCATTTTCTTTCTTTCTCAGCTACACTCACCTATCCCCCACGCTAACTTCTTTACCGCTTTTCTCTTGGCCTTGCTATGCATACTTTTCCTCTTAAGACACCCATTGTCTGGCCTACCCCTTCCCTACATTGCCTTGCCTTTCCTTTCCTATCCAACCTTGCATTTCTTTGTCATTCCTGGCCATTGTTTTCCTCTTCCTTCCTGACCTATCCATGTCTTTCCCTTGCCCTTCCTACCAGTCCAGTGCCTTGCACCACCCATCCCCCTTGCCACTTTGTCCAGTTTCCCTTCCCCTTTGTCCAGCTCCAATCTTTCATTTCCTTCTCCTTCTAGGACTCTCATTGCCTTGCTTGCCTCTCCTTTGTCTTGCCTGGAAAAGCCACCACTTTTCTTGGCGTTACCTTTGAACCTCTCCTCTCCCTTGCCTTGCATTCCCTTGCTCACTCGTCCCCCACCTGGAATTCAATACCCCTCTTTTTGCGGAATTTCTTCATCTTGCCTTGCCCTGCCTGCTTCTCCTAGGACTCTCAAGGCTTTCACGTACCTCCAGCGTTTCAGGAGCATGTGAGAGGAAGCCCAAAAGAGGTCACGTGCAAGCACACCCATCTGTCCTGGCAGCTTGCTTCTGGCACCTATCCTTACATGTCTTGAATTTTGGACATAAAATTCACATTTCACCTTTGCGCTTCAGGACCAGAATGACAGTTCTTTTGTATACCAAGGAAAGCAGGTAATCCAAGTGTATTAGGTGCAGATTAGAGATGGCCCATATGAGATCAAGGCCAGACAGAGAAGTCTGTCCTAGCCCCTTTTGTGTACCAGCAGTCTTTGAATGTACCTCTCATTTGTCTTGCCTTGGTGACCCCAAAGTTTCCTTGCCTTGCCCTGCCTTGCCTCCCTAGCCTTGCACTCCCTCCAGTGCCTACGCCCACACTTGACCTGCCCACACTTGACTGCTTTCCTCCAGGGAAACCTAGCCTTGCCTAGGCCTTCCAGTTTCTGCCTGGCCTTCCTATGCCCATCCTTGCCTAGAAGTTCTGGGCCTTCTCTCACCTACCACTCCATTTGCTTGCCCCTCATGGCTCCAGCCTTGTCAGCTTCTCCCTTGACTTGCCTACAATTGCGCCTACACTTGGTTTGCATTGCAAAGAGCGGTAGGCAAGGCAAAGCAAAGCAAGGAAGGTCTTTCTAGGTCTTGCCAGGCAAGGCACACATAAGCAAGCAAGCAAAACAAGAGTAGACTAGCCACAGCATCAAAGGCAAGGCAAGGCCAAGTGACTCTGAGTGCCTTTCCTTGGCAAGTAAAAGATATAGTGACAATGTAATAGGGCAGGCGTTAAAGGTACCATGAGGAGGTATAGTCCAGCAAGATATTTATGTCGTAGACCCTTCTGTGCAGGAGCCATTGTTGGACATAGTACAGGACATGGCGTACAGTTTGGCTTGGTAAGTTCCTGAAGGAGAATGGCAATGCTTTCTCATGGGAAGGAAAGCACGTAGCCCCAGAGTTGGAGGTGCAGATAAGAAGCTGTGTCGCGCAGCTCAAGGACGACAGCAGCTTCTTGTGCCGGCATATTTGGAAGCACTCCCTCAATTTGTACAGTCATTGAGTCAGTATCCATCTTTGGAAGGCTGTCTGCCTCTAGTAAGAGTGTTCTGACACCATTGTATGGGATCAGTCACTGGATGTTTTGGATTTTGGAGGAGGGGACTCCATTTCTCCTGAAATGAGCTTCTTGTTATTCGCTTTGGCAAAGAAATTAAGTTTGGATGGGCACTTTGGGTGGTCTCAGTGAATGTAAAGGTTTTTCCCAAGAGGTTTCCCTGTGGGTTAGAGCTGTTGAACTGACAGTGGGAATCTAGACACCAAGTTGTTGAGCTTTTTGTCCTTGTAGCTTTAGTGTGTGAGTAGTCCCTGTTGCCATGCTGCTTGGATCTTGACTCTGAGACTGAAAGCTTAGGAGCGTAGAGCAGAAAAGAAAAGTGCTAATAGCAGGGTGTGTGTTCATTGTTTGATGGGTGAAGTTGAAATTGTAGGCAGCAAAGAACTTTCTCTCTCAGCTGGCACATTTGTTGAGCGGATGTCTTTGAGTTTGTTACCGGACTCTGCGAGAGTGAAAATGTTTGTTAGGGCAGAGGATTTTGTGTTGCCCTTTGAGTGTGGTGCAAAAGTGTTTGCACACTTGGAGGGGGAAGATCAGCAAAGTCTTTTTTTCCTGGCACAGTTAATTTGAGAGCAGGGACGTTTCCAACTCGGCTCTGTCCTTTGGAGC
This sequence comes from Poecile atricapillus, assembly GCF_030490865.1. Taxonomy (NCBI): domain Eukaryota; kingdom Metazoa; phylum Chordata; class Aves; order Passeriformes; family Paridae; genus Poecile; species Poecile atricapillus. The sequence goes on along the minus strand of NC_081288.1, from coordinate 76,209,145 downwards.
TGGCCTCGGTGCGTTTCCTTCTTTTGTTAGTCGACAGCGCCATCGTGTGGTTATTTTGATGAGCGCTGGCAGACGGTGCCAGGGAAAAAGCCAAGCTGTTTGCGGCTCCGGCCTCATTGGTGTAGGAGCAGCGCAGGGAAGAGCTCCGCTGGGGGTCCTGGCTCTTAGAGACTGAGAGAATGTGATCCTGTATGTAGCACAGAAGGAAGTGGAATTGTTTCATTGTGGGCTGTGCAGTTTATAAGCTGCAAATGAAAAGGCAATTGCAGCGCAGCCTCTTCTTTTCTGTGTGATCAGCTGCTCAACATGTAACTCGCACACACTGAACTGCATCCACCTCCCTGGAGATATAAAATGTGTATATCACTTTCCTCAAACTCTATGTATTACCTTGCACTCTAGCAGATCCCGAACCGCTTCAAAACGTCCAGCAGCTACTCAAAAAGTCCGACAAAAAGCTAGTGCTGGCCTTTAGAGTGCCTTTGCAGTCCGTAAAATAGACGAAATGTACTAGGGCTTTGAATGTTTCTTCCCAACTATATAAATTCTCTCCAAGTGGCAAAGTCCATCATTACAGCAAAATTTTTCAGCTGGAGTTCTGACTGAGAGATGTGCCAGGACAGAAGGCATTTGCTGACCTACCCTTTTTCCCTGTGTAACTTGGTATTTGCAGTACAATTATTTTCAGTGTGGCTTTGTCCAAGCAGCTAGAGATTACACAGATAGAAGTGTCAAGAGAGATGCTGCTAAAGTACGCCCTTCTTATAGCAGCATTTAAATGGCACACGACGCCTTGCTGCTTTTTCTTTCCTAGAGAGACCTGCTGTCAATTTTTTCACTCTGGCTTCTTGATCAAAAATGTCCACCTGAAATGTCTTACAGAAATAGGCTCCAGGTGTAAAAACCAGTACGGGGCTACATTTTCTGCGTGCTCCACATAAGTCACATCAAACTCACTCATCAAACTTCACTCTCTCCTTCCATTCTCCACTGCCTCTACCATTGTGTTCTCTGGATCTCAGAGTCTAAAGGCAGGCGCAATAGTTTCCACTGAGGGGTTGGAAGAGGTGTACAAGCAGCACAAATAGCTTCTGCGCTGCGCAGGCCATTTCTCTGCATTTTAGAGTCTAAGGGAAAGCGCTAGTGTTCCTGCGGAGAGCTGCAACAGCTGCAGAATATGTGTTGTCTTGGCACATGTTTGCAATCCACCATGATGGATCCTTAGTGAAACCAAACTGTGGTTCTGCTTCAAACATCTCACCCTGCTTGGCCACAAAGCTTTCGCTGACATGTCCCATTGCCTTTTTATTGCTGCGTTTCATTTTCAGAGTTTGTACGGAATCATTGCACTTTGCTTCTAAGCTGAACGTCGATACTGCTGGAGTCTCATATGTCCATTTTCTTCTCACACAAAAAAACTGCTTCCTTTAAAACATGCTGATGCGACCTGCTTTCTTGCTCAGCTGTAATTTTAGGGGTGTTCTCTGTCCCGCTTACAGTCTGAATCTAAACTAAGAAGTTTATGGGACACAGATGTGCCAAGACAAATAGTTTGCTTGGACCTTGCCACGTGTATTCAAAAGCATCCATTCACTCCACCATCAAGTCACTGCTTTCTTCTGCTTTACATCCTGCAAACTTAACACACACATACATACATACAAACTGGAATGAGGCATTTTCTTTCTTTCTCAGCTACACTCACCTATCCCCCACGCTAACTTCTTTACCGCTTTTCTCTTGGCCTTGCTATGCATACTTTTCCTCTTAAGACACCCATTGTCTGGCCTACCCCTTCCCTACATTGCCTTGCCTTTCCTTTCCTATCCAACCTTGCATTTCTTTGTCATTCCTGGCCATTGTTTTCCTCTTCCTTCCTGACCCATCCATGTCTTTCCCTTGCCCTTCCTACCAGTCCAGTGCCTTGCACCACCCATCCCCCTTGCCACTTTGTCCAGTTTCCCTTCCCCTTTGTCCAGCTCCAATCTTTCATTTCCTTCTCCTTCTAGGACTCTCATTGCCTTGCTTGCCTCTCCTTTGTCTTGCCTGGCAAAGCCACCACTTTTCTTGGCGTTACCTTTGAACCTCTCCTCTCCCTTGCCTTGCATTCCCTTGCTCACTCGTCCCCCACCTGGAATTCAATACCCCTCTTTTTGCGGAATTTCTTCATCTTGCCTTGCCCTGCCTGCTTCTCCTAGGACTCTCAAGGCTTTCACGTACCTCCAGCGTTTCAGGAGCATGTGAGAGGAAGCCCAAAAGAGGTCACGTGCAAGCACACCCATCTGTCCTGGCAGCTTGCTTCTGGCACCTATCCTTACATGTCTTGAATTTTGGACATAAAATTCACATTTCACCTTTGCGCTTCAGGACCAGAATGACAGTTCTTTTGTATACCAAGGAAAGCAGGTAATCCAAGTGTATTAGGTGCAGATTAGAGATGGCCCATATGAGATCAAGGCCAGACAGAGAAGTCTGTCCTAGCCCCTTTTGTGTACCAGCAGTCTTTGAATGTACCTCTCATTTGTCTTGCCTTGGTGACCCCAAAGTTTCCTTGCCTTGCCCTGCCTTGCCTCCCTAGCCTTGCACTCCCTCCAGTGCCTACGCCCACACTTGACCTGCCCACACTTGACTGCTTTCCTCCAGGGAAACCTAGCCTTGCCTAGGCCTTCCTGTTTCTGCCTGGCCTTCCTATGCCCATCCTTGCCTAGAAGTTCTGGGCCTTCTCTCACCTACCACTCCATTTGCTTGCCCCTCATGGCTCCAGCCTTGTCAGTTTCTCCCTTGACTCGCCTACAATTGCGCCTACACTTGGTTTGCATTGCAAAGAGCGGTAGGCAAGGCAAAGCAAAGCAAGGAAGGTCTTTCTAGGTCTTGCCAGGCAAGGCACACATAAGCAAGCAAGCAAAACAAGAGTAGACTAGCCACAGCATCAAAGGCAAGGCAAGGCCAAGTGACTCTGAGTGCCTTTCCTTGGCAAGTAAAAGATATAGTGACAATGTAATAGGGCAGGCGTTAAAGGTACCATGAGGAGGTATAGTCCAGCAAGATATTTATGTCGTAGACCCTTCTGTGCAGGAGCCATTGTTGGACATAGTACAGGACATGGCATACAGTTTGGCTTGGTAAGTTCCTGAAGGAGAATGGCAATGCTTTCTCATGGGAAGGAAAGCACGTAGCCCCAGAGTTGGAGGTGCAGATAAGAAGCTGTGTCGCGCAGCTCAAGGACGACAGCAGCTTCTTGTGCCGGCATATTTGGAAGCACTCCCTCAATTTGTACAGTCATTGAGTCAGTATCCATCTTTGGAAGGCTGTCTGCCTCTAGTAAGAGTGTTCTGACACCATTGTATGGGATCAGTCACTGGATGTTTTGGATTTTGGAGGAGGGGATGCCATTTCTCTTGAAATGAGCTTCTTGTTATTCGCTTTGGCAAAGAAATTAAGTTTGGATGGGCACTTTGGGTGGTCTCAGTGAATGTAAAGGTTTTTCCCAAGAGGTTTCCCTGTGGGTTAGAGCTGTTGAACTGACAGTGGGAATCTAGACACCAAGTTGTTGAGCTTTTTGTCCTTGTAGCTTTAGTGTGTGAGTAGTCCCTGTTGCCATGCTGCTTGGATCTTGACTCTGAGACTGAAAGCTTAGGAGCGTAGAGCAGAAAAGAAAAGTGCTAATAGCAGGGTGTGTGTTCATTGTTTGATGGGTGAAGTTGAAATTGTAGGCAGCAAAGAACTTTCTCTCTCAGCTGGCACATTTGTTGAGCGGATGTCTTTGAGTTTGTTACCGGACTCTGCGAGAGTGAAAATGTTTGTTAGGGCAGAGGATTTTGTGTTGCCCTTTGAGTGTGGTGCAAAAGTGTTTGCACACTTGGAGGGGGAAGATCAGCAAAGTCTTTTTTTCCTGGCACAGTTAATTTGAGAGCAGGGACGTTTCCAACTCGGCTCTGTCCTTTGGAGCTGGCCTCGGTGCGTTTCCTTCTTTTGTTAGTCGACAGCGCCATCGTGTGGTTATTTTGATGAGCGCTGGCAGACGGTGCCAGGGAAAAAGCCAAGCTGTTTGCGGCTCCGGCCTCATTGGTGTAGGAGCAGCGCAGGGAAGAGCTCCGCTGGGGGTCCTGGCTCTTAGAGACTGAGAGAATGTGATCCTGTATGTAGCACAGAAGGAAGTGGAATTGTTTCATTGTGGGCTGTGCAGTTTATAAGCTGCAAATGAAAAGGCAATTGCAGCGCAGCCTCTTCTTTTCTGTGTGATCAGCTGCTCAACATGTAACTCGCACACACTGAACTGCATCCACCTCCCTGGAGATATAAAATGTGTATATCACTTTCCTCAAACTCTATGTATTACCTTGCACTCTAGCAGATCCCAAACCGCTTCAAAACGTCCAGCAGCTACTCAAAAAGTCCAACAAAAAGCTAGGGCTGGCCTTCATAGTGCCTTTGCAGTCCGTAAAATAGACGAAATGTACTAGGGCTTTGAATGTTTCTTCCCAACTATATAAATTCTCTCCAAGTGGCAAAGTCCATCATTACAGCAAAATTTTTCAGCTGGAGTTCTGACTGAGAGATGTGCCAGGACAGAAGGCATTTGCTGACCTACCCTTTTTCCCTGTGTAACTTGGTATTTGCAGTACAATTATTTTCAGTGTCGCTGTGTCCAAGCAGCTAGAGATTACACAGATAGAAGTGTCAAGAGAGATGCTGCTAAAGTACGCCCTTCTTATAGCAGCATTTAAATGGCACACGACGCCTTGCTGCTTTTTCTTTCCCAGAGAGACCTGCTGTCAATTTTTTCACTCTGGCTTCTTGATCAAAAATGTCCACCTGAAATGTCTTACAGAAATAGGCTCCAGGTGTAAAAACCAGTACGGGGCTACATTTTCTGCGTGCTCCACATAAGTCACATCAATCTCACTCATCAAACTTCACTCTCTCCTTCCATTCTCCACTGCCTCTACCATTGTGTTCTCTGGATCTCAGAGTCTAAAGGCAGGCGCAATAGTTTCCACTGAGGGGTTGGAAGAGGTGTACAAGCAGCACAAATAGCTTCTGCGCTGCGCAGGCCATTTCTCTGCATTTTAGAGTCTAAGGGAAAGCGCTAGTGTTCCTGCGGAGAGCTGCAACAGCTGCAGAATATGTGTTGTCTTGGCACATGTTTGCAATCCACCATGATGGATCCTTAGTGAAACCAAACTGTGGTTCTGCTTCAAACATCTCACCCTGCTTGGCCACAAAGCTTTCGCTGACATGTCCCATTGCCTTTTTATTGCTGCGTTTCATTTTCAGAGTTTGTACGGAATCATTGCACTTTGCTTCTAAGCTGAACGTCGATACTGCTGGAGTCTCATATGTCCATTTTCTTCTCACACAAAAAAACTGCTTCCTTTAAAACATGCTGATGCGACCTGCTTTCTTGCTCAGCTGTAATTTTAGGGGTGTTCTCTGTCCCGCTTACAGTCTGAATCTAAACTAAGAAGTTTATGGGACACAGATGTGCCAAGACAAATAGTTTGCTTGGACCTTGCCACGTGTATTCAAAAGCATCCATTCACTCCACCATCAAGTCACTGCTTTCTTCTGCTTTACATCCTGCAAACTTAACACACACATACATACATACAAACTGGAATGAGGCATTTTCTTTCTTTCTCAGCTACACTCACCTATCCCCCACGCTAACTTCTTTACCGCTTTTCTCTTGGCCTTGCTATGCATACTTTTCCTCTTAAGACACCCATTGTCTGGCCTACCCCTTCCCTACATTGCCTTGCCTTTCCTTTCCTATCCAACCTTGCATTTCTTTGTCATTCCTGGCCATTGTTTTCCTCTTCCTTCCTGACCCATCCATGTCTTTCCCTTGCCCTTCCTACCAGTCCAGTGCCTTGCACCACCCATCCCCCTTGCCACTTTGTCCAGTTTCCCTTCCCCTTTGTCCAGCTCCAATCTTTCATTTCCTTCTCCTTCTAGGACTCTCATTGCCTTGCTTGCCTCTTCTTTGTCTTGCCTGGCAAAGCCACCACTTTTCTTGGCGTTACCTTTGAACCTCTCCTCTCCCTTGCCTTGCATTCCCTTGCTCACTCGTCCCCCACCTGGAATTCAATACCCCTCTTTTTGCGGAATTTCTTCATCTTGCCTTGCCCTGCCTGCTTCTCCTAGGACTCTCAAGGCTTTCACGTACCTCCAGCGTTTCAGGAGCATGTGAGAGGAAGCCCAAAAGAGGTCACGTGCAAGCACACCCATCTGTCCTGGCAGCTTGCTTCTGGCACCTATCCTTACATGTCTTGAATTTTGGACATAAAATTCACATTTCACCTTTGCGCTTCAGGACCAGAATGACAGTTCTTTTGTATACCAAGGAAAGCAGGTAATCCAAGTGTATTAGGTGCAGATTAGAGATGGCCCATATGAGATCAAGGCCAGACAGAGAAGTCTGTCCTAGCCCCTTTTGTGTACCAGCAGTCTTTGAATGTACCTCTCATTTGTCTTGCCTTGGTGACCCCAAAGTTTCCTTGCCTTGCCCTGCCTTGCCTCCCTAGCCTTGCACTCCCTCCAGTGCCTACGCCCACACTTGACCTGCCCACACTTGACTGCTTTCCTCCAGGGAAACCTAGCCTTGCCTAGGCCTTCCTGTTTCTGCCTGGCCTTCCTATGCCCATCCTTGCCTAGAAGTTCTGGGCCTTCTCTCACCTACCACTCCATTTGCTTGCCCCTCATGGCTCCAGCCTTGTCAGTTTCTCCCTTGACTCGCCTACAATTGCGCCTACACTTGGTTTGCATTGCAAAGAGCGGTAGGCAAGGCAAAGCAAAGCAAGGAAGGTCTTTCTAGGTCTTGCCAGGCAAGGCACACATAAGCAAGCAAGCAAAACAAGAGTAGACTAGCCACAGCATCAAAGGCAAGGCAAGGCCAAGTGACTCTGAGTGCCTTTCCTTGGCAAGTAAAAGATATAGTGACAATGTAATAGGGCAGGCGTTAAAGGTACCATGAGGAGGTATAGTCCAGCAAGATATTTATGTCGTAGACCCTTCTGTGCAGGAGCCATTGTTGGACATAGTACAGGACATGGCATACAGTTTGGCTTGGTAAGTTCCTGAAGGAGAATGGCAATGCTTTCTCATGGGAAGGAAAGCACGTAGCCCCAGAGTTGGAGGTGCAGATAAGAAGCTGTGTCGCGCAGCTCAAGGACGACAGCAGCTTCTTGTGCCGGCATATTTGGAAGCACTCCCTCAATTTGTACAGTCATTGAGTCAGTATCCATCTTTGGAAGGCTGTCTGCCTCTAGTAAGAGTGTTCTGACACCATTGTATGGGATCAGTCACTGGATGTTTTGGATTTTGGAGGAGGGGATGCCATTTCTCTTGAAATGAGCTTCTTGTTATTCGCTTTGGCAAAGAAATTAAGTTTGGATGGGCACTTTGGGTGGTCTCAGTGAATGTAAAGGTTTTTCCCAAGAGGTTTCCCTGTGGGTTAGAGCTGTTGAACTGACAGTGGGAATCTAGACACCAAGTTGTTGAGCTTTTTGTCCTTGTAGCTTTAGTGTGTGAGTAGTCCCTGTTGCCATGCTGCTTGGATCTTGACTCTGAGACTGAAAGCTTAGGAGCGTAGAGCAGAAAAGAAAAGTGCTAATAGCAGGGTGTGTGTTCATTGTTTGATGGGTGAAGTTGAAATTGTAGGCAGCAAAGAACTTTCTCTCTCAGCTGGCACATTTGTTGAGCGGATGTCTTTGAGTTTGTTACCGGACTCTGCGAGAGTGAAAATGTTTGTTAGGGCAGAGGATTTTGTGTTGCCCTTTGAGTGTGGTGCAAAAGTGTTTGCACACTTGGAGGGGGAAGATCAGCAAAGTCTTTTTTTCCTGGCACAGTTAATTTGAGAGCAGGGACGTTTCCAACTCGGCTCTGTCCTTTGGAGCTGGCCTCGGTGCGTTTCCTTCTTTTGTTAGTCGACAGCGCCATCGTGTGGTTATTTTGATGAGCGCTGGCAGACGGTGCCAGGGAGAAAGCCAAGCTGTTTGCGGCTCCGGCCTCATTGGTGTAGGAGCAGCGCAGGGAAGAGCTCCGCTGGGGGTCCTGGCTCTTAGAGACTGAGAGAATGTGATCCTGTATGTAGCACAGAAGGAAGTGGAATTGTTTCATTGTGGGCTGTGCAGTTTATAAGCTGCAAATGAAAAGGCAATTGCAGCGCAGCCTCTTCTTTTCTGTGTGATCAGCTGCTCAACATGTAACTCGCACACACTGAACTGCATCCACCTCCCTGGAGATATAAAATGTGTATATCACTTTCCTCAAACTCTATGTATTACCTTGCACTCTAGCAGATCCCAAACCGCTTCAAAACGTCCAGCAGCTACTCAAAAAGTCCAACAAAAAGCTAGGGCTGGCCTTCATAGTGCCTTTGCAGTCCGTAAAATAGACGAAATGTACTAGGGCTTTGAATGTTTCTTCCCAACTATATAAATTCTCTCCAAGTGGCAAAGTCCATCATTACAGCAAAATTTTTCAGCTGGAGTTCTGACTGAGAGATGTGCCAGGACAGAAGGCATTTGCTGACCTACCCTTTTTCCCTGTGTAACTTGGTATTTGCAGTACAATTATTTTCAGTGTCGCTGTGTCCAAGCAGCTAGAGATTACACAGATAGAAGTGTCAAGAGAGATGCTGCTAAAGTACGCCCTTCTTATAGCAGCATTTAAATGGCACACGACGCCTTGCTGCTTTTTCTTTCCCAGAGAGACCTGCTGTCAATTTTTTCACTCTGGCTTCTTGATCAAAAATGTCCACCTGAAATGTCTTACAGAAATAGGCTCCAGGTGTAAAAACCAGTACGGGGCTACATTTTCTGCGTGCTCCACATAAGTCACATCAATCTCACTCATCAAACTTCACTCTCTCCTTCCATTCTCCACTGCCTCTACCATTGTGTTCTCTGGATCTCAGAGTCTAAAGGCAGGCGCAATAGTTTCCACTGAGGGGTTGGAAGAGGTGTACAAGCAGCACAAATAGCTTCTGCGCTGCGCAGGCCATTTCTCTGCATTTTAGAGTCTAAGGGAAAGCGCTAGTGTTCCTGCGGAGAGCTGCAACAGCTGCAGAATATGTGTTGTCTTGGCACATGTTTGCAATCCACCATGATGGATCCTTAGTGAAACCAAACTGTGGTTCTGCTTCAAACATCTCACCCTGCTTGGCCACAAAGCTTTCGCTGACATGTCCCATTGCCTTTTTATTGCTGCGTTTCATTTTCAGAGTTTGTACGGAATCATTGCACTTTGCTTCTAAGCTGAACGTCGATACTGCTGGAGTCTCATATGTCCATTTTCTTCTCACACAAAAAAACTGCTTCCTTTAAAACATGCTGATGCGACCTGCTTTCTTGCTCAGCTGTAATTTTAGGGGTGTTCTCTGTCCCGCTTACAGTCTGAATCTAAACTAAGAAGTTTATGGGACACAGATGTGCCAAGACAAATAGTTTGCTTGGACCTTGCCACGTGTATTCAAAAGCATCCATTCACTCCACCATCAAGTCACTGCTTTCTTCTGCTTTACATCCTGCAAACTTAACACACACATACATACATACAAACTGGAATGAGGCATTTTCTTTCTTTCTCAGCTACACTCACCTATCCCCCACGCTAACTTCTTTACCGCTTTTCTCTTGGCCTTGCTATGCATACTTTTCCTCTTAAGACACCCATTGTCTGGCCTACCCCTTCCCTACATTGCCTTGCCTTTCCTTTCCTATCCAACCTTGCATTTCTTTGTCATTCCTGGCCATTGTTTTCCTCTTCCTTCCTGACCCATCCATGTCTTTCCCTTGCCCTTCCTACCAGTCCAGTGCCTTGCACCACCCATCCCCCTTGCCACTTTGTCCAGTTTCCCTTCCCCTTTGTCCAGCTCCAATCTTTCATTTCCTTCTCCTTCTAGGACTCTCATTGCCTTGCTTGCCTCTCCTTTGTCTTGCCTGGCAAAGCCACCACTTTTCTTGGCGTTACCTTTGAACCTCTCCTCTCCCTTGCCTTGCATTCCCTTGCTCACTCGTCCCCCACCTGGAATTCAATACCCCTCTTTTTGCGGAATTTCTTCATCTTGCCTTGCCCTGCCTGCTTCTCCTAGGACTCTCAAGGCTTTCACGTACCTCCAGCGTTTCAGGAGCATGTGAGAGGAAGCCCAAAAGAGGTCACGTGCAAGCACACCCATCTGTCCTGGCAGCTTGCTTCTGGCACCTATCCTTACATGTCTTGAATTTTGGACATAAAATTCACATTTCACCTTTGCGCTTCAGGACCAGAATGACAGTTCTTTTGTATACCAAGGAAAGCAGGTAATCCAAGTGTATTAGGTGCAGATTAGAGATGGCCCATATGAGATCAAGGCCAGACAGAGAAGTCTGTCCTAGCCCCTTTTGTGTACCAGCAGTCTTTGAATGTACCTCTCATTTGTCTTGCCTTGGTGACCCCAAAGTTTCCTTGCCTTGCCCTGCCTTGCCTCCCTAGCCTTGCACTCCCTCCAGTGCCTACGCCCACACTTGACCTGCCCACACTTGACTGCTTTCCTCCAGGGAAACCTAGCCTTGCCTAGGCCTTCCAGTTTCTGCCTGGCCTTCCTATGCCCATCCTTGCCTAGAAGTTCTGGGCCTTCTCTCACCTACCACTCCATTTGCTTGCCCCTCATGGCTCCAGCCTTGTCAGTTTCTCCATTGACTCGCCTACAATTGCGCCTACACTTGGTTTGCATTGCAAAGAGCGGTAGGCAAGGCAAAGCAAAGCAAGGAAGGTCTTTCTAGGTCTTGCCAGGCAAGGCACACATAAGCAAGCAAGCAAAACAAGAGTAGACTAGCCACAGCATCAAAGGCAAGGCAAGGCCAAGTGACTCTGAGTGCCTTTCCTTGGCAAGTAAAAGATATAGTGACAATGTAATAGGGCAGGCGTTAAAGGTACCATGAGGAGGTATAGTCCAGCAAGATATTTATGTCGTAGACCCTTCTGTGCAGGAGCCATTGTTGGACATAGTACAGGACATGGCGTACAGTTTGGCTTGGTAAGTTCCTGAAGGAGAATGGCAATGCTTTCTCATGGGAAGGAAAGCACGTAGCCCCAGAGTTGGAGGTGCAGATAAGAAGCTGTGTCGCGCAGCTCAAGGACGACAGCAGCTTCTTGTGCCGGCATATTTGGAAGCACTCCCTCAATTTGTACAGTCATTGAGTCAGTATCCATCTTTGGAAGGCTGTCTGCCTCTAGTAAGAGTGTTCTGACACCATTGTATGGGATCAGTCACTGGATGTTTTGGATTTTGGAGGAGGGGATGCCATTTCTCTTGAAATGAGCTTCTTGTTATTCGCTTTGGCAAAGAAATTAAGTTTGGATGGGCACTTTGGGTGGTCTCAGTGAATGTAAAGGTTTTTCCCAAGAGGTTTCCCTGTGGGTTAGAGCTGTTGAACTGACAGTGGGAATCTAGACACCAAGTTGTTGAGCTTTTTGTCCTTGTAGTTTAGTGTGTGAGTAGTCCCTGTTGCCATGCTGCTTGGATCTTGACTCTGAGACTGAAAGCTTAGGAGCGTAGAGCAGAAAAGAAAAGTGCTAATAGCAGGGTGTGTGTTCATTGTTTGATGGGTGAAGTTGAAATTGTAGGCAGCAAAGAACTTTCTCTCTCAGCTGGCACATTTGTTGAGCGGATGTCTTTGAGTTTGTTACCGGACTCTGCGAGAGTGAAAATGTTTGTTAGGGCAGAGGATTTCGTGTTGCCCTTTGAGTGTGGTGCAAAAGTGTTTGCACACTTGGAGGGGGAAGATCAGCAAAGTCTTTTTTTCGTGGCACAGTTAATTTGAGAGCAGGGACGTTTCCAACTCGGCTCTGTCCTTTGGAGATGGCCTCGGTGCGTTTCCTTCTTTTGTTAGTCGACAGCGCCATCGTGTGGTTATTTTGATGAGCGCTGGCAGCCGGTGCCAGGGAAAAAGCCAAGCTGTTTGCGGCTCCGGCCTCATTGGTGTAGGAGCAGCGCAGGGAAGAGCTCCGCTGGGGGTCCTGGCTCTTAGAGACTGAGAGAATGGGATCCTGTATGTAGCACAGAAGGAAGTGGAATTGTTTCATTGTGGGCTGTGCAGTTTATAAGCTGCAAATGAAAAGGCAATTGCAGCGCAGCCTCTTCTTTTCTGTGTGATCAGCTGCTCAACATGTAACTCGCACACACTGAACTGCATCCACCTCCCTGGAGATATAAAATGTGTATATCACTTTCCTCAAACTCTATGTATTACCTTGCACTCTAGCAGATCCCAAACTGCTTCAAAACGTCCAGCAGCTACTCAAAAAGAAAAAGTCCAACAAAAAGCTAGGGCTGGCCTTCATAGTGCCTTTGCAGTCCGTAAAATAGACGAAATGCACTAGGGCTTTGAATGTTTCTTCCCAACTATATAAATTCTCTCCAAGTGGCAAAGTCCATCATTACAGCAAAATTTTTCAGCTGGAGTTCTGACTGAGAGATGTGCCAGGACAGAAGGCATTTGCTGACCTAGCCTTTTTCCCTGTGTAACTTGGTATTTGCAGTACAATTATTTTCAGTGTCGCTGTGTCCAAGCAGCTAGAGATTACACAGATAGAAGTGTCAAGAGAGATGCTGCTAAAGTATGCCCTTCTTATAGCAGCATTTAAATGGCACACGACGCCTTGCTGCTTTTTCTTTCCCAGAGAGACCTGCTGTCAATTTTTTCACTCTGGCTTCTTGATCAAAAATGTCCACCTGAAATGTCTTACAGAAATAGGCTCCAGGTGTAAAAACCAGTACGGGGCTACATTTTCTGCGTGCTCCACATAAGTCACATCAAACTCACTCATCAAACTTCACTCTCTCCTTCCATTCTCCACCACTGCCTCTACCATTGTGTTCTCTGGATCTCAGAGTCTAAAGGCAGGCGCAATAGTTTCCACTGAGGGGTTGGAAGAGGTGTACAAGCAGCACAAATAGCTTCTGCGCTGCGCAGGCCATTTCTCTGCATTTTAGAGTCTAAGGGAAAGCGCTAGTGTTCCTGCGGAGAGCTGCAACAGCTGCAGAATATGTGTTGTCTTGGCACATGTTTGCAATCCACCATGATGGATCCTTAGTGAAACCAAACTGTGGTTCTGCTTCAAACATCTCACCCTGCTTGGCCACAAAGCTTTCGCTGACATGTCCCATTGCCTTTTTATTGCTGCGTTTCATTTTCAGAGTTTGTACGGAATCATTGCACTTTGCTTCTAAGCTGAACGTCGATACTGCTGGAGTCTCATATGTCCATTTTCTTCTCACACAAAAAAACTGCTTCCTTTAAAACATGCTGATGCGACCTGCTTTCTTGCTCAGCTGTAATTTTAGGGGTGTTCTCTGTCCCGCTTACAGTCTGAATCTAAACTAAGAAGTTTATGGGACACAGATGTGCCAAGACAAATAGTTTGCTTGGACCTTGCCACGTGTATTCAAAAGCATCCATTCACTCCACCATCAAGTCACTGCTTTCTTCTGCTTTACATCCTGCAAACTTCACACACACATACATACATACAAACTGGAATGAGGCATTTTCTTTCTTTCTCAGCTACACTCACCTATCCCCCACGCTAACTTCTTTACCGCTTTTCTCTTGGCCTTGCTATGCATACTTTTCCTCTTAAGACACCCATTGTCTGGCCTACCCCTTCCCTACATTGCCTTGCCTTCCCTTTCCTATCCAACCTTGCATTTCTTTGTCATTCCTGGCCATTGTTTTCCTCTTCCTTCCTGACCTATCCATGTCTTTCCCTTGCCCTTCCTACCAGTCCAGTGCCTTGCACCACCCATCCCCCTTGCCACTTTGTCCAGTTTCCCTTCCCCTTTGTCCAGCTCCAATCTTTCATTTCCTTCTCCTTCTAGGACTCTCATTGCCTTGCTTGCCTCTCCTTTGTCTTGCCTGGAAAAGCCACCACTTTTCTTGGCGTTACCTTTGAACCTCTCCTCTCCCTTGCCTTGCATTCCCTTGCTCACTCGTCCCCCACCTGGAATTCAATACCCCTCTTTTTGCGGAATTTCTTCATCTTGCCTTGCCCTGCCTGCTTCTCCTAGGACTCTCAAGGCTTTCACGTACCTCCAGCGTTTCAGGAGCATGTGAGAGGAAGCCCAAAAGAGGTCACGTGCAAGCACACCCATCTGTCCTGGCAGCTTGCTTCTGGCACCTATCCTTACATGTCTTGAATTTTGGACATAAAATTCACATTTCACCTTTGCGCTTCAGGACCAGAATGACAGTTCTTTTGTATACCAAGGAAAGCAGGTAATCCAAGTGTATTAGGTGCAGATTAGAGATGGCCCATATGAGATCAAGGCCAGACAGAGAAGTCTGTCCTAGCCCCTTTTGTGTACCAGCAGTCTTTGAATGTACCTCTCATTTGTCTTGCCTTGGTGACCCAAAAGTTTCCTTGCCTTGCCCTGCCTTGCCTCCCTAGCCTTGCACTCCCTCCAGTGCCTACGCCCACACTTGACCTGCCCACACTTGACTGCTTTCCTCCAGGGAAACCTAGCCTTGCCTAGGCCTTCCTGTTTCTGCCTGGCCTTCCTATGCCCATCCTTGCCTAGAAGTTCTGGGCCTTCTCTCACCTACCACTCCATTTGCTTGCCCCTCATGGCTCCAGCCTTGTCAGTTTCTCCCTTGACTCGCCTACAATTGCGCCTACACTTGGTTTGCATTGCAAAGAGCGGTAGGCAAGGCAAAGCAAAGCAAGGAAGGTCTTTCTAGGTCTTGCCAGGCAAGGCACACATAAGCAAGCAAGCAAAACAAGAGTAGACTAGCCACAGCATCAAAGGCAAGGCAAGGCCAAGTGACTCTGAGTGCCTTTCCTTGGCAAGTAAAAGATATAGTGACAATGTAATAGGGCAGGCGTTAAAGGTACCATGAGGAGGTATAGTCCAGCAAGATATTTATGTCGTAGACCCTTCTGTGCAGGAGCCATTGTTGGACATAGTACAGGACATGGCGTACAGTTTGGCTTGGTAAGTTCCTGAAGGAGAATGGCAATGCTTTCTCATGGGAAGGAAAGCACGTAGCCCCAGAGTTGGAGGTGCAGATAAGAAGCTGTGTCGCGCAGCTCAAGGACGACAGCAGCTTCTTGTGCCGGCATATTTGGAAGCACTCCCTCAATTTGTACAGTCATTGAGTCAGTATCCATCTTTGGAAGGCTGTCTGCCTCTAGTAAGAGTGTTCTGACACCATTGTATGGGATCAGTCACTGGATGTTTTGGATTTTGGAGGAGGGGATGCCATTTCTCTTGAAATGAGCTTCTTGTTATTCGCTTTGGCAAAGAAATTAAGTTTGGATGGGCACTTTGGGTGGTCTCAGTGAATTTAAAGGTTTTTCCCAAGAGGTTTCCCTGTGGGTTAGAGCTGTTGAACTGACAGTGGGAATCTAGACAGCAAGTTGTTGAGCTTTTTGTCCTTGTAGCTTTAGTGTGTGAGTAGTCCCTGTTGCCATGCTGCTTGGATCTTGACTCTGAGACTGAAAGCTTAGGAGCGTAGAGCAGAAAAGAAAAGTGCTAATAGCAGGGTGTGTGTTCATTGTTTGATGGGTGAAGTTGAAATTGTAGGCAGCAAAGAACTTTCTCTCTCAGCTGGCACATTTGTTGAGCGGATGTCTTTGAGTTTGTTACCGGACTCTGCGAGAGTGAAAATGTTTGTTAGGGCAGAGGATTTTGTGTTGCCCTTTGAGTGTGGTGCAAAAGTGTTTGCACACTTGGAGGGGGAAGATCAGCAAAGTCTTTTTTTCGTGGCACAGTTAATTTGAGAGCAGGGACGTTTCCAACTCGGCTCTGTCCTTTGGAGCTGGCCTCGGTGCGTTTCCTTCTTTTGTTAGTCGACAGCGCCATCGTGTGGTTATTTTGATGAGCGCTGGCAGACGGTGCCAGGGAAAAAGCCAAGCTGTTTGCGGCTCCGGCCTCATTGGTGTAGGAGCAGCGCAGGGAAGAGCTCCGCTGGGGGTCCTGGCTCTTAGAGACTGAGAGAATGTGATCCTGTATGTAGCACAGAAGGAAGTGGAATTGTTTCATTGTGGGCTGTGCAGTTTATAAGCTGCAAATGAAAAGGCAATTGCAGCGCAGCCTCTTCTTTTCTGTGTGATCAGCTGCTCAACATGTAACTCGCACACACTGAACTGCATCCACCTCCCTGGAGATATAAAATGTGTATATCACTTTCCTCAAGCTCTATGTATTACCTTGCACTCTATCAGATCCCAAACCGCTTCAAAACGTCCAGCAGCTACTCAAAAAGTCCAACAAAAAGCTAGGGCTGGCCTTCATAGTGCCTTTGCAGTCCGTAAAATAGACGAAATGTACTAGGGCTTTGAATGTTTCTTCCCAACTATATAAATTCTCTCCAAGTGGCAAAGTCCATCATTACAGCAAAATTTTTCAGCTGGAGTTCTGACTGAGAGATGTGCCAGGACAGAAGGCATTTGCTGACCTACCCTTTTTCCCTGTGTAACTTGGTATTTGCAGTACAATTATTTTCAGTGTCGCTGTGTCCAAGCAGCTAGAGATTACACAGATAGAAGTGTCAAGAGAGATGCTGCTAAAGTACGCCCTTCTTATAGCAGCATTTAAATGGCACACGACGCCTTGCTGCTTTTTCTTTCCCAGAGAGACCTGCTGTCAATTTTTTCACTCTGGCTTCTTGATCAAAAATGTCCACCTGAAATGTCTTACAGAAATAGGCTCCAGGTGTAAAAACCAGTACGGGGCTACATTTTCTGCGTGCTCCACATAAGTCACATCAATCTCACTCATCAAACTTCACTCTCTCCTTCCATTCTCCACTGCCTCTACCATTGTGTTCTCTGGATCTCAGAGTCTAAAGGCAGGCGCAATAGTTTCCACTGAGGGGTTGGAAGAGGTGTACAAGCAGCACAAATAGCTTCTGCGCTGCGCAGGCCATTTCTCTGCATTTTAGAGTCTAAGGGAAAGCGCTAGTGTTCCTGCGGAGAGCTGCAACAGCTGCAGAATATGTGTTGTCTTGGCACATGTTTGCAATCCACCATGATGGATCCTTAGTGAAACCAAACTGTGGTTCTGCTTCAAACATCTCACCCTGCTTGGCCACAAAGCTTTCGCTGACATGTCCCATTGCCTTTTTATTGCTGCGTTTCATTTTCAGAGTTTGTACGGAATCATTGCACTTTGCTTCTAAGCTGAACGTCGATACTGCTGGAGTCTCATATGTCCATTTTCTTCTCACACAAAAAAACTGCTTCCTTTAAAACATGCTGATGCGACCTGCTTTCTTGCTCAGCTGTAATTTTAGGGGTGTTCTCTGTCCCGCTTACAGTCTGAATCTAAACTAAGAAGTTTATGGGACACAGATGTGCCAAGACAAATAGTTTGCTTGGACCTTGCCACGTGTATTCAAAAGCATCCATTCACTCCACCATCAAGTCACTGCTTTCTTCTGCTTTACATCCTGCAAACTTCACACACACATACATACATACAAACTGGAATGAGGCATTTTCTTTCTTTCTCAGCTACACTCACCTATCCCCCACGCTAACTTCTTTACCGCTTTTCTCTTGGCCTTGCTATGCATACTTTTCCTCTTAAGACACCCATTGTCTGGCCTACCCCTTCCCTACATTGCCTTGCCTTTCCTTTCCTATCCAACCTTGCATTTCTTTGTCATTCCTGGCCATTGTTTTCCTCTTCCTTCCTGACCCATCCATGTCTTTCCCTTGCCCTTCCTACCAGTCCAGTGCCTTGCACCACCCATCCCCCTTGCCACTTTGTCCAGTTTCCCTTCCCCTTTGTCCAGCTCCAATCTTTCATTTCCTTCTCCTTCTAGGACTCTCATTGCCTTGCTTGCCTCTCCTTTGTCTTGCCTGGAAAAGCCACCACTTTTCTTGGCGTTACCTTTGAACCTCTCCTCTCCCTTGCCTTGCATTCCCTTGCTCACTCGTCCCCCACCTGGAATTCAATACCCCTCTTTTTGCGGAATTTCTTCATCTTGCCTTGCCCTGCCTGCTTCTCCTAGGACTCTCAAGGCTTTCACGTACCTCCAGCGTTTCAGGAGCATGTGAGAGGAAGCCCAAAAGAGGTCACGTGCAAGCACACCCATCTGTCCTGGCAGCTTGCTTCTGGCACCTATCCTTACATGTCTTGAATTTTGGACATAAAATTCACATTTCACCTTTGCGCTTCAGGACCAGAATGACAGTTCTTTTGTATACCAAGGAAAGCAGGTAATCCAAGTGTATTAGGTGCAGATTAGAGATGGCCCATATGAGATCAAGGCCAGACAGAGAAGTCTGTCCTAGCCCCTTTTGTGTACCAGCAGTCTTTGAATGTACCTCTCATTTGTCTTGCCTTGGTGACCCCAAAGTTTCCTTGCCTTGCCCTGCCTTGCCTCCCTAGCCTTGCACTCCCTCCAGTGCCTACGCCCACACTTGACCTGCCCACACTTGACTGCTTTCCTCCAGGGAAACCTAGCCTTGCCTAGGCCTTCCAGTTTCTGCCTGGCCTTCCTATGCCCATCCTTGCCTAGAAGTTCTGGGCCTTCTCTCACCTACCACTCCATTTGCTTGCCCCTCATGGCTCCAGCCTTGTCAGTTTCTCCCTTGACTCGCCTACAATTGCGCCTACACTTGGTTTGCATTGCAAAGAGCGGTAGGCAAGGCAAAGCAGAGCAAGGAAGGTCTTTCTAGGTCTTGCCAGGCAAGGCACACATAAGCAAGCAAGCAAAACAAGAGTAGACTAGCCACAGCATCAAAGGCAAGGCAAGGCCAAATGACTCTGATTGCCTTTCCTTGGCAAGTAAAAGATATAGTGACAATGTAATAGGGCAGGCGTTAAAGGTACCATGAGGAGGTATAGTCCAGCAAGATATTTATGTCGTAGACCCTTCTGTGCAGGAGCCATTGTTGGACATAGTACAGGACATGGCATACAGTTTAGCTTGGTAAGTTCTTGAAGGAGAATGGCAATGCTTTCTCATGGGAAGGAAAGCACGTAGCCCCAGAGTTGGAGGTGCAGATAAGAAGCTGTGTCGCGCAGCTCAAGGACGACAGCAGCTTCTTGTGCCGGCATATTTGGAAGCACTCCCTCAATTTGTACAGTCATTGAGTCAGTATCCATCTTTGGAAGGCTGTCTGCCTCTAGTAAGAGTGTTCTGACACCATTGTATGGGATCAGTCACTGGATGTTTTGGATTTTGGAGGAGGGGACTCCATTTCTCCTGAAATGAGCTTCTTGTTATTCGCTTTGGCAAAGAAATTAAGTTTGGATGGGCACTTTGGGTGGTCTCAGTGAATTTAAAGGTTTTTCCCAAGAGGTTTCCCTGTGGGTTAGAGCTGTTGAACTGACAGTGGGAATCTAGACAGCAAGTTGTTGAGCTTTTTGTCCTTGTAGCTTTAGTGTGTGAGTAGTCCCTGTTGCCATGCTGCTTGGATCTTGACTCTGAGACTGAAAGCTTAGGAGCGTAGAGCAGAAAAGAAAAGTGCTAATAGCAGGGTGTGTGTTCATTGTTTGATGGGTGAAGTTGAAATTGTAGGCAGCAAAGAACTTTCTCTCTCAGCTGGCACATTTGTTGAGCGGATGTCTTTGAGTTTGTTACCGGACTCTGCGAGAGTGAAAATGTTTGTTAGGGCAGAGGATTTTGTGTTGCCCTTTGAGTGTGGTGCAAAAATGTTTGCACACTTGGAGGGGGAAGATCAGCAAAGTCTTTTTTTCCTGGCACAGTTAATTTGAGAGCAGGGACGTTTCCAACTCGGCTCTGTCCTTTGGAGCTGGCCTCGGTGCGTTTCCTTCTTTTGTTAGTCGACAGCGCCATCGTGTGGTTATTTTGATGAGCGCTGGCAGCCGGTGCCAGGGAAAAAGCCAAGCTGTTTGCGGCTCCGGCCTCATTGGTGTAGGAGCAGCGCAGGGAAGAGCTCCGCTGGGGGTCCTGGCTCTTAGAGACTGAGAGAATGTGATCCTGTATGTAGCACAGAAGGAAGTGGAATTGTTTCATTGTGGGCTGTGCAGTTTATAAGCTGCAAATGAAAAGGCAATTGCAGCGCAGCCTCTTCTTTTCTGTGTGATCAGCTGCTCAACATGTAACTCGCACACACTGAACTGCATCCACCTCCCTGGAGATATAAAATGTGTATATCACTTTCCTCAAACTCTATGTATTACCTTGTACTCTAGCAGATCCCAAACCGCTTCAAAACGTCCAGCAGCTACTCAAAAAGAAAAAGTCCAACAAAAAGCTAGTGCTGGCCTTTAGAGTGCCTTTGCAGTCCGTAAAATAGTCGAAATGCACTAGGGCTTTGAATGCTTCTTCCCAACTATATAAATTCTCTCCAAGTGGCAAAGTCCATCATTACAGCAAAATTTTTCAGCTGGAGTTCTGACTGAGAGATGTGCCAGGACAGAAGGCATTTGCTGACCTACCCTTTTTCCCTGTGTAACTTGGTATTTGCAGTACAATTATTTTCAGTGTCACTGTGTCCAAGCAGCTAGAGATTACACAGATAGAAGTGTCAAGAGAGATGCTGCTAAAGTATGCCCTTCTTATAGCAGCATTTAAATGGCACACGACGCCTTGCTGCTTTTTCTTTCCCAGAGAGACCTGCTGTCAATTTTTTCACTCTGGCTTCTTGATCAAAAATGTCCACCTGAAATGTCTTACAGAAATAGGCTCCAGGTGTAAAAACCAGTACGGGGCTACATTTTCTGCGTGCTCCACATAAGTCACATCAAACTCACTCATCAAACTTCACTCTCTCCTTCCATTCTCCACTGCCTCTACCATTGTGTTCTCTGGATCTCAGAGTCTAAAGGCAGGCGTAATAGCTTCCACTGAGGGGTTGGAAGAGGTGTACAAGCAGCACAAATAGCTTCTGCGCTGCGCAGGCCATTTCTCTGCATTTTAGAGTCTAAGGGAAAGCGCTAGTGTTCCTGCGGAGAGCTGCAACAGCTGCAGAATATGTGTTGTCTTGGCACATGTTTGCAATCCACCATGATGGATCCTTAGTGAAACCAAACTGTGGTTCTGCTTCAAACATCTCACCCTGCTTGGCCACAAAGCTTTCGCTGACATGTCCCATTGCCTTTTTATTGCTGCGTTTCATTTTCAGAGTTTGTACGGAATCATTGCACTTTGCTTCTAAGCTGAACGTCGATACTGCTGGAGTCTCATATGTCCATTTTCTTCTCACACAAAAAAACTGCTTCCTTTAAAACATGCTGATGCGACCTGCTTTCTTGCTCAGCTGTAATTTTAGGGGTGTTCTCTGTCCCGCTTACAGTCTGAATCTAAACTAAGAAGTTTATGGGACACAGATGTGCCAAGACAAATAGTTTGCTTGGACCTTGCCACGTGTATTCAAAAGCATCCATTCACTTCACCATCAAGTCACTGCTTTCTTCTGCTTTACATCCTGCAAACTTCACACACACATACATACATACAAACTGGAATGAGGCATTTTCTTTCTTTCTCAGCTACACTCACCTATCCCCCACGCTAACTTCTTTACCGCTTTTCTCTTGGCCTTGCTATGCATACTTTTCCTCTTAAGACACCCATTGTCTGGCCTACCCCTTCCCTACATTGCCTTGCCTTTCCTTTCCTATCCAACCTTGCATTTCTTTGTCATTCCTGGCCATTGTTTTCCTCTTCCTTCCTGACCCATCCATGTCTTTCCCTTGCCCTTCCTACCAGTCCAGTGCCTTGCACCACCCATCCCCCTTGCCACTTTGTCCAGTTTCCCTTCCCCTTTGTCCAGCTCCAATCTTTCATTTCCTTCTCCTTCTAGGACTCTCATTGCCTTGCTTCCCTCTCCTTTGTCTTGCCTGGCAAAGCCACCACTTTTCTTGGCGTTACCTTTGAACCTCTCCTCTCCCTTGCCTTGCATTCCCTTGCTCACTCGTCCCCCACCTGGAATTCAATACCCCTCTTTTTGCGGAATTTCTTCATCTTGCCTTGCCCTGCCTGCTTCTCCTAGGACTCTCAAGGCTTTCACGTACCTCCAGCGTTTCAGGAGCATGTGAGAGGAAGCCCAAAAGAGGTCACGTGCAAGCACACCCATCTGTCCTGGCAGCTTGCTTCTGGCACCTATCCTTACATGTCTTGAATTTTGGACATAAAATTCACATTTCACCTTTGCGCTTCAGGACCAGAATGACAGTTCTTTTGTATACCAAGGAAAGCAGGTAATCCAAGTGTATTAGGTGCAGATTAGAGATGGCCCATATGAGAACAAGGCCAGACAGAGAAGTCTGTCCTAGCCCCTTTTGTGTACCAGCAGTCTTTGAATGTACCTCTCATTTGTCTTGCCTTGGTGACCCCAAAGTTTCCTTGCCTTGCCCTGCCTTGCCTCCCTAGCCTTGCACTCCCTCCAGTGCCTACGCCCACACTTGACCTGCCCACACTTGACTGCTTTCCTCCAGGGAAACCTAGCCTTGCCTAGGCCTTCCTGTTTCTGCCTGGCCTTCCTATGCCCATCCTTGCCTAGAAGTTCTGGGCCTTCTCTCACCTACCACTCCATTTGCTTGCCCCTCATGGCTCCAGCCTTGTCAGTTTCTCCCTTGACTCGCCAACAATTGCGCCTACACTTGGTTTGCATTGCAAAGAGCGGTAGGCAAGGCAAAGCAAAGCAAGGAAGGTCTTTCTAGGTCTTGCCAGGCAAGGCACACATAAGCAAGCAAGCAAGCAAAACAAGAGTAGACTAGCCACAGCATCAAAGGCAAGGCAAGGCCAAGTGACTCTGAGTGCCTTTCCTTGGCAAGTAAAAGATATAGTGACAATGTAATAGGGCAGGCGTTAAAGGTACCATGAGGAGGTATAGTCCAGCAAGATATTCATGTCGTAGACCCTTCTGTGCAGGAGCCATTGTTGGACATAGTACAGGACATGGCATACAGTTTAGCTTGGTAAGTTCTTGAAGGAGAATGGCAATGCTTTCTCATGGGAAGGAAAGCACGTAGCCCCAGAGTTGGAGGTGCAGATAAGAAGCTGTGTCGCGCAGCTCAAGGACGACAGCAGCTTCTTGTGCCGGCATATTTGGAAGCACTCCCTCAATTTGTACAGTCATTGAGTCAGTATCCATCTTAGGAAGGCTGTCTGCCTCTAGTAAGAGTGTTCTGACACCATTGTATGGGATCAGTCACTGGATGTTTTGGATTTTGGAGGAGGGGATGCCATTTCTCTTGAAATGAGCTTCTTGTTATTCGCTTTGGCAAAGAAATTAAGTTTGGATGGGCACTTTGGGTGGTCTCAGTGAATTTAAAGGTTTTTCCCAAGAGGTTTCCCTGTGGGTTAGAGCTGTTGAACTGACAGTGGGAATCTAGACACCAAGTTGTTGAGCTTTTTGTCCTTGTAGCTTTAGTGTGTGAGTAGTCCCTGTTGCCATGCTGCTTGGATCTTGACTCTGAGACTGAAAGCTTAGGAGCGTAGAGCAGAAAAGAAAAGTGCTAGTAGCAGGGTGTGTGTTCATTGTTTGATGGGTGAAGTTGAAATTGTAGGCAGCAAAGAACTTTCTCTCTCAGCTGGCACATTTGTTGAGCGGATGTCTTTGAGTTTGTTACCGGACTCTGCGAGAGTGAAAATGTTTGTTAGGGCAGAGGATTTTGTGTTGCCCTTTGAGTGTGGTGCAAAAATGTTTGCACATTTGGAGGGGGAAGATCAGCAAAGTCTTTTTTTCGTGGCACAGTTAATTTGAGAGCAGGGACGTTTCCAACTCGGCTCTGTCCTTTGGAGCTGGCCTCGGTGCGTTTCCTTCTTTTGTTAGTCGACAGCGCCATCGTGTGGTTATTTTGATGAGCGCTGGCAGCCGGTGCCAGGGAAAAAGCCAAGCTGTTTGCGGCTCCGGCCTCATTGGTGTAGGAGCAGCGCAGGGAAGAGCTCCGCTGGGGGTCCTGGCTCTTAGAGACTGAGAGAATGTGATCCTGTATGTAGCACAGAAGGAAGTGGAATTGTTTCATTGTGGGCTGTGCAGTTTATAAGCTGCAAATGAAAAGGCAATTGCAGCGCAGCCTCTTCTTTTCTGTGTGATCAGCTGCTCAACATGTAACTCGCACACACTGAACTGCATCCACCTCCCTGGAGATATAAAATGTGTATATCACTTTCCTCAAACTCTATGTATTACCTTGCACTCTAGCAGATCCCAAACCGCTTTAAAACGTCCAGCAGCTACTCAAAAAGAAAAAGTCCAACAAAAAGCTAGGGCTGGCCTTCATAGTGCCTTTGCAGTCCGTAAAATAGACGAAATGTACTAGGGCTTTGAATGTTTCTTCCCAACTATATAAATTCTCTCCAAGTGGCAAAGTCCATCATTACAGCAAAATTTTTCAGCTGGAGTTCTGACTGAGAGATGTGCCAGGACAGAAGGCATTTGCTGACCTACCCTTTTTCCCTGTGTAACTTGGTATTTGCAGTACAATTATTTTCAGTGTCACTGTGTCCAAGCAGCTAGAGATTACACAGATAGAAGTGTCAAGAGAGATGCTGCTAAAGTACGCCCTTCTTATAGCAGCATTTAAATGGCACACGACGCCTTGCTGCTTCTTCTTTCCCAGAGAGACCTGCTGTCAATTTTTTCACTCTGGCTTCTTGATCAAAAATGTCCACCTGAAATGTCTTACAGAAATAGGCTCCAGGTATAAAAACCAGTACGGGGCTACATTTTCTGCGTGCTCCACATAAGTCACATCAATCTCACTCATCAAACTTCACTCTCTCCTTCCATTCTCCACTGCCTCTACCATTGTGTTCTCTGGATCTCAGAGTCTAAAGGCAGGCGCAATAGTTTCCACTGAGGGGTTGGAAGAGGTGTACAAGCAGCACAAATAGCTTCTGCGCTGCGCAGGCCATTTCTCTGCATTTTAGAGTCTAAGGGAAAGCGCTAGTGTTCCTGCGGAGAGCTGCAACAGCTGCAGAATATGTGTTGTCTTGGCACATGTTTGCAATCCACCATGATGGATCCTTAGTGAAACCAAACTGTGGTTCTGCTTCAAACATCTCACCCTGCTTGGCCACAAAGCTTTCGCTGACATGTCCCATTGCCTTTTTATTGCTGCGTTTCATTTTCAGAGTTTGTACGGAATCATTGCACTTTGCTTCTAAGCTGAACGTCGATACTGCTGGAGTCTCATATGTCCATTTTCTTCTCACACAAAAAAACTGCTTCCTTTAAAACATGCTGATGCGACCTGCTTTCTTGCTCAGCTGTAATTTTAGGGGTGTTCTCTGTCCCGCTTACAGTCTGAATCTAAACTAAGAAGTTTATGGGACACAGATGTGCCAAGACAAATAGTTTGCTTGGACCTTGCCACGTGTATTCAAAAGCATCCATTCACTCCACCATCAAGTCACTGCTTTCTTCTGCTTTACATCCTGCAAACTTCACACACACATACATACATACAAACTGGAATGAGGCATTTTCTTTCTTTCTCAGCTACACTCACCTATCCCCCACGCTAACTTCTTTACCGCTTTTCTCTTGGCCTTGCTATGCATACTTTTCCTCTTAAGACACCCATTGTCTGGCCTACCCCTTCCCTACATTGCCTTGCCTTTCCTTTCCTATCCAACCTTGCATTTCTTTGTCATTCCTGGCCATTGTTTTCCTCTTCCTTCCTGACCCATCCATGTCTTTCCCTTGCCCTTCCTACCAGTCCAGTGCCTTGCACCACCCATCCCCCTTGCCACTTTGTCCAGTTTCCCTTCCCCTTTGTCCAGCTCCAATCTTTCATTTCCTTCTCCTTCTAGGACTCTCATTGCCTTGCTTGCCTCTCCTTTGTCTTGCCTGGCAAAGCCACCACTTTTCTTGGCGTTACCTTTGAACCTCTCCTCTCCCTTGCCTTGCATTCCCTTGCTCACTCGTCCCCCACCTGGAATTCAATACCCCTCTTTTTGCGGAATTTCTTCATCTTGCCTTGCCCTGCCTGCTTCTCCTAGGACTCTCAAGGCTTTCACGTACCTCCAGCGTTTCAGGAGCATGTGAGAGGAAGCCCAAAAGAGGTCACGTGCAAGCACACCCATCTGTCCTGGCAGCTTGCTTCTGGCACCTATCCTTACATGTCTTGAATTTTGGACATAAAATTCACATTTCACCTTTGCGCTTCAGGACCAGAATGACAGTTCTTTTGTATACCAAGGAAAGCAGGTAATCCAAGTGTTTTAGGTGCAGATTAGAGATGGCCCATATGAGATCAAGGCCAGACAGAGAAGTCTGTCCTAGCCCCTTTTGTGTACCAGCAGTCTTTGAATGTACCTCTCATTTGTCTTGCCTTGGTGACCCCAAAGTTTCCTTGCCTTGCCCTGCCTTGCCTCCCTAGCCTTGCACTCCCTCCAGTGCCTACGCCCACACTTGACCTGCCCACACTTGACTGCTTTCCTCCAGGGAAACCTAGCCTTGCCTAGGCCTTCCTGTTTCTGCCTGGCCTTCCTATGCCCATCCTTGCCTAGAAGTTCTGGGCCTTCTCTCACCTACCACTCCATTTGCTTGCCCCTCATGGCTCCAGCCTTGTCAGTTTCTCCCTTGACTCGCCAACAATTGCGCCTACACTTGGTTTGCATTGCAAAGAGCGGTAGGCAAGGCAAAGCAAAGCAAGGAAGGTCTTTCTAGGTCTTGCCAGGCAAGGCACACATAAGCAAGCAAGCAAGCAAAACAAGAGTAGACTAGCCACAGCATCAAAGGCAAGGCAAGGCCAAGTGACTCTGAGTGCCTTTCCTTGGCAAGTAAAAGATATAGTGACAATGTAATAGGGCAGGCGTTAAAGGTACCATGAAGAGGTATAGTCCAGCAAGATATTCATGTCGTAGACCCTTCTGTGCAGGAGCCATTGTTGGACATAGTACAGGACATGGCATACAGTTTGGCTTGGTAAGTTCCTGAAGGAGAATGGCAATGCTTTCTCATGGGAAGGAAAGCACGTAGCCCCAGAGTTGGAGGTGCAGATAAGAAGCTGTGTCGCGCAGCTCAAGGACGACAGCAGCTTCTTGTGCCGGCATATTTGGAAGCACTCCCTCAATTTGTACAGTCATTGAGTCAGTATCCATCTTAGGAAGGCTGTCTGCCTCTAGTAAGAGTGTTCTGACACCATGGTATGGGATCAGTCACTGGATGTTTTGGATTTTGGAGGAGGGGACGCCATTTCTCCTGAAATGAGCTTCTTGTTATTCGCTTTGGCAAAGAAATTAAGTTTGGAGTGGCACTTTGGGTGGTCTCAGTGAATTTAAAGGTTTTTCCCAAGAGGTTTCCCTGTGGGTTAGAGCTGTTGAACTGACAGTGGGAATCTAGACACCAAGTTGTTGAGCTTTTTGTCCTTGTAGCTTTAGTGTGTGAGTAGTCCCTGTTGCCATGCTGCTTGGATCTTGACTCTGAGACTGAAAGCTTAGGAGCGTAGAGCAGAAAAGAAAAGTGCTAATAGCAGGGTGTGTGTTCATTGTTTGATGGGTGAAGTTGAAATTGTAGGCAGCAAAGAACTTTCTCTCTCAGCTGGCACATTTGTTGAGCGGATGTCTTTGAGTTTGTTACCGGACTCTGCGAGAGTGAAAATGTTTGTTAGGGCAGAGGATTTCGTGTTGCCCTTTGAGTGTGGTGCAAAAATGTTTGCACACTTGGAGGGGGAAGATCAGCAAAGTCTTTTTTTCCTGGCACAGTTAATTTGAGAGCAGGGACGTTTCCAACTCGGCTCTGTCCTTTGGAGCTGGCCTCGGTGCGTTTCCTTCTTTTGTTAGTCGACAGCGCCATCGTGTGGTTATTTTGATGAGCGCTGGCAGACGGTGCCAGGGAGAAAGCCAAGCTGTTTGCGGCTCCGGCCTCATTGGTGTAGGAGCAGCGCAGGGAAGAGCTCCGCTGGGGGTCCTGGCTCTTAGAGACTGAGAGAATGTGATCCTGTATGTAGCACAGAAGGAAGTGGAATTGTTTCATTGTGGGCTGTGCAGTTTATAAGCTGCAAATGAAAAGGCAATTGCAGCGCAGCCTCTTCTTTTCTGTGTGATCAGCTGCTCAACATGTAACTCGCACACACTGAACTGCATCCACCTCCCTGGAGATATAAAATGTGTATATCACTTTCCTCAAGCTCTATGTATTACCTTGCACTCTATCAGATCCCAAACCGCTTCAAAACGTCCAGCAGCTACTCAAAAAGTCCAACAAAAAGCTAGGGCGGGCCTTCATAGTGCCTTTGCAGTCCGTAAAATAGACGAAATGTACTAGGGCTTTGAATGTTTCTTCCCAACTATATAAATTCTCTCCAAGTGGCAAAGTCCATCATTACAGCAAAATTTTTCAGCTGGAGTTCTGACTGAGAGATGTGCCAGGACAGAAGGCATTTGCTGACCTACCCTTTTTCCCTGTGTAACTTGGTATTTGCAGTACAATTATTTTCAGTGTCGCTGTGTCCAAGCAGCTAGAGATTACACAGATAGAAGTGTCAAGAGAGATGCTGCTAAAGTACGCCCTTCTTATAGCAGCATTTAAATGGCACACGACGCCTTGCTGCTTTTTCTTTCCCAGAGAGACCTGCTGTCAATTTTTTCACTCTGGCTTCTTGATCAAAAATGTCCACCTGAAATGTCTTACAGAAATAGGCTCCAGGTGTAAAAACCAGTACGGGGCTACATTTTCTGCGTGCTCCACATAAGTCACATCAATCTCACTCATCAAACTTCACTCTCTCCTTCCATTCTCCACTGCCTCTACCATTGTGTTCTCTGGATCTCAGAGTCTAAAGGCAGGCGCAATAGTTTCCACTGAGGGGTTGGAAGAGGTGTACAAGCAGCACAAATAGCTTCTGCGCTGCGCAGGCCATTTCTCTGCATTTTAGAGTCTAAGGGAAAGCGCTAGTGTTCCTGCGGAGAGCTGCAACAGCTGCAGAATATGTGTTGTCTTGGCACATGTTTGCAATCCACCATGATGGATCCTTAGTGAAACCAAACTGTGGTTCTGCTTCAAACATCTCACCCTGCTTGGCCACAAAGCTTTCGCTGACATGTCCCATTGCCTTTTTATTGCTGCGTTTCATTTTCAGAGTTTGTACGGAATCATTGCACTTTGCTTCTAAGCTGAACGTCGATACTGCTGGAGTCTCATATGTCCATTTTCTTCTCACACAAAAAAACTGCTTCCTTTAAAACATGCTGATGCGACCTGCTTTCTTGCTCAGCTGTAATTTTAGGGGTGTTCTCTGTCCCGCTTACAGTCTGAATCTAAACTAAGAAGTTTATGGGACACAGATGTGCCAAGACAAATAGTTTGCTTGGACCTTGCCACGTGTATTCAAAAGCATCCATTCACTCCACCATCAAGTCACTGCTTTCTTCTGCTTTACATCCTGCAAACTTCACACACACATACATACATACAAACTGGAATGAGGCATTTTCTTTCTTTCTCAGCTACACTCACCTATCCCCCACGCTAACTTCTTTACCGCTTTTCTCTTGGCCTTGCTATGCATACTTTTCCTCTTAAGACACCCATTGTCTGGCCTACCCCTTCCCTACATTGCCTTGCCTTCCCTTTCCTATCCAACCTTGCATTTCTTTGTCATTCCTGGCCATTGTTTTCCTCTTCCTTCCTGACCTATCCATGTCTTTCCCTTGCCCTTCCTACCAGTCCAGTGCCTTGCACCACCCATCCCCCTTGCCACTTTGTCCAGTTTCCCTTCCCCTTTGTCCAGCTCCAATCTTTCATTTCCTTCTCCTTCTAGGACTCTCATTGCCTTGCTTGCCTCTCCTTTGTCTTGCCTGGCAAAGCCACCACTTTTCTTGGCGTTACCTTTGAACCTCTCCTCTCCCTTGCCTTGCATTCCCTTGCTCACTCGTCCCCCACCTGGAATTCAATACCCCTCTTTTTGCGGAATTTCTTCATCTTGCCTTGCCCTGCCTGCTTCTCCTAGGACTCTCAAGGCTTTCACGTACCTCCAGCGTTTCAGGAGCATGTGAGAGGAAGCCCAAAAGAGGTCACGTGCAAGCACACCCATCTGTCCTGGCAGCTTGCTTCTGGCACCTATCCTTACATGTCTTGAATTTTGGACATAAAATTCACATTTCACCTTTGCGCTTCAGGACCAGAATGACAGTTCTTTTGTATACCAAGGAAAGCAGGTAATCCAAGTGTATTAGGTGCAGATTAGAGATGGCCCATATGAGATCAAGGCCAGACAGAGAAGTCTGTCCTAGCCCCTTTTGTGTACCAGCAGTCTTTGAATGTACCTCTCATTTGTCTTGCCTTGGTGACCCAAAAGTTTCCTTGCCTTGCCCTGCCTTGCCTCCCTAGCCTTGCACTCCCTCCAGTGCCTACGCCCACACTTGACCTGCCCACACTTGACTGCTTTCCTCCAGGGAAACCTAGCCTTGCCTAGGCCTTCCTGTTTCTGCCTGGCCTTCCTATGCCCATCCTTGCCTAGAAGTTCTGGGCCTTCTCTCACCTACCACTCCATTTGCTTGCCCCTCATGGCTCCAGCCTTGTCAGTTTCTCCCTTGACTCGCCTACAATTGCGCCTACACTTGGTTTGCATTGCAAAGAGCGGTAGGCAAGGCAAAGCAAAGCAAGGAAGGTCTTTCTAGGTCTTGCCAGGCAAGGCACACATAAGCAAGCAAGCAAAACAAGAGTAGACTAGCCACAGCATCAAAGGCAAGGCAAGGCCAAATGACTCTGATTGCCTTTCCTTGGCAAGTAAAAGATATAGTGACAATGTAATAGGGCAGGCGTTAAAAGTACCATGAGGAGGTATAGTCCAGCAAGATATTTATGTCGTAGACCCTTCTGTGCAGGAGCCATTGTTGGACATAGTACAGGACATGGCGTACAGTTTGGCTTGGTAAGTTCCTGAAGGAGAATGGCAATGCTTTCTCATGGGAAGGAAAGCACGTAGCCCCAGAGTTGGAGGTGCAGATAAGAAGCTGTGTCGCGCAGCTCAAGGACGACAGCAGCTTCTTGTGCCGGCATATTTGGAAGCACTCCCTCAATTTGTACAGTCATTGAGTCAGTATCCATCTTTGGAAGGCTGTCTGCCTCTAGTAAGAGTGTTCTGACACCATTGTATGGGATCAGTCACTGGATGTTTTGGATTTTGGAGGAGGGGACTCCATTTCTCCTGAAATGAGCTTCTTGTTATTCGCTTTGGCAAAGAAATTAAGTTTGGATGGGCACTTTGGGTGGTCTCAGTGAATTTAAAGGTTTTTCCCAAGAGGTTTCCCTGTGGGTTAGAGCTGTTGAACTGACAGTGGGAATCTAGACAGCAAGTTGTTGAGCTTTTTGTCCTTGTAGCTTTAGTGTGTGAGTAGTCCCTGTTGCCATGCTGCTTGGATCTTGACTCTGAGACTGAAAGCTTAGGAGCGTAGAGCAGAAAAGAAAAGTGCTAATAGCAGGGTGTGTGTTCATTGTTTGATGGGTGAAGTTGAAATTGTAGGCAGCAAAGAACTTTCTCTCTCAGCTGGCACATTTGTTGAGCGGATGTCTTTGAGTTTGTTACCGGACTCTGCGAGAGTGAAAATGTTTGTTAGGGCAGAGGATTTTGTGTTGCCCTTTGAGTGTGGTGCAAAAATGTTTGCACACTTGGAGGGGGAAGATCAGCAAAGTCTTTTTTTCCTGGCACAGTTAATTTGAGAGCAGGGACGTTTCCAACTCGGCTCTGTCCTTTGGAGCTGGCCTCGGTGCGTTTCCTTCTTTTGTTAGTCGACAGCGCCATCGTGTGGTTATTTTGATGAGCGCTGGCAGACGGTGCCAGGGAATAAGCCAAGCTGTTTGCGGCTCCGGCCTCATTGGTGTAGGAGCAGCGCAGGGAAGAGCTCCGCTGGGGGTCCTGGCTCTTAGAGACTGAGAGAATGTGATCCTGTATGTAGCACAGAAGGAAGTGGAATTGTTTCATTGTGGGCTGTGCAGTTTATAAGCTGCAAATGAAAAGGCAATTGCAGCGCAGCCTCTTCTTTTCTGTGTGATCAGCTGCTCAACATGTAACTCGCACACACTGAACTGCATCCACCTCCCTGGAGATATAAAATGTGTATATCACTTTCCTCAAACTCTATGTATTACCTTGTACTCTAGCAGATCCCAAACCGCTTCAAAACGTCCAGCAGCTACTCAAAAAGAAAAAGTCCAACAAAAAGCTAGTGCTGGCCTTTAGAGTGCCTTTGCAGTCCGTAAAATAGTCGAAATGCACTAGGGCTTTGAATGCTTCTTCCCAACTATATAAATTCTCTCCAAGTGGCAAAGTCCATCATTACAGCAAAATTTTTCAGCTGGAGTTCTGACTGAGAGATGTGCCAGGACAGAAGGCATTTGCTGACCTACCCTTTTTCCCTGTGTAACTTGGTATTTGCAGTACAATTATTTTCAGTGTCGCTGTGTCCAAGCAGCTAGAGATTACACAGATAGAAGTGTCAAGAGAGATGCTGCTAAAGTACGCCCTTCTTATAGCAGCATTTAAATGGCACACGACGCCTTGCTGCTTTTTCTTTCCCAGAGACACCTGCTGTCAATTTTTTCACTCTGGCTTCTTGATCAAAAATGTGCACCTGAAATGTCTTACAGAAATAGGCTCCAGGTGTAAAAACCAGTACGGGGCTACATTTTCTGCGTGCTCCACATAAGTCACATCAAACTCACTCATCAAACTTCACTCTCTCCTTCCATTCTCCACTGCCTCTACCATTGTGTTCTCTGGATCTCAGAGTCTAAAGGCAGGCGCAATAGCTTCCACTGAGGGGTTGGAAGAGGTGTACAAGCAGCACAAATAGCTTCTGCGCTGCGCAGGCCATTTCTCTGCATTTTAGAGTCTAAGGGAAAGCGCTAGTGTTCCTGCGGAGAGCTGCAACAGCTGCAGAATATGTGTTGTCTTGGCACATGTTTGCAATCCACCATGATGGATCCTTAGTGAAACCAAACTGTGGTTCTGCTTCAAACATCTCACCCTGCTTGGCCACAAAGCTTTCGCTGACATGTCCCATTGCCTTTTTATTGCTGCGTTTTATTTTCAGAGTTTGTACGGAATCATTGCACTTTGCTTCTAAGCTGAACGTCGATACTGCTGGAGTCTCATATGTCCATTTTCTTCTCACACAAAAAAACTGCTTCCTTTAAAACATGCTGATGCGACCTGCTTTCTTGCTCAGCTGTAATTTTAGGGGTGTTCTCTGTCCCGCTTACAGTCTGAATCTAAACTAAGAAGTTTATGGGACACAGATGTGCCAAGACAAATAGTTTGCTTGGACCTTGCCACGTGTATTCAAAAGCATCCATTCACTCCACCATCAAGTCACTGCTTTCTTCTGCTTTACATCCTGCAAACTTCACACACACATACATACATACAAACTGGAATGAGGCATTTTCTTTCTTTCTCAGCTACACTCACCTATCCCCCACGCTAACTTCTTTACCGCTTTTCTCTTGGCCTTGCTATGCATACTTTTCCTCTTAAGACACCCATTGTCTGGCCTACCCCTTCCCTACATTGCCTTGCCTTTCCTTTCCTATCCAACCTTGCATTTCTTTGTCATTCCTGGCCATTGTTTTCCTCTTCCTTCCTGACCCATCCATGTCTTTCCCTTGCCCTTCCTACCAGTCCAGTGCCTTGCACCACCCATCCCCCTTGCCACTTTGTCCAGTTTCCCTTCCCCTTTGTCCAGCTCCAATCTTTCATTTCCTTCTCCTTCTAGGACTCTCATTGCCTTGCTTGCCTCTCCTTTGTCTTGCCTGGAAAAGCCACCACTTTTCTTGGCGTTACCTTTGAACCTCTCCTCTCCCTTGCCTTGCATTCCCTTGCTCACTCGTCCCCCACCTGGAATTCAATACCCCTCTTTTTGCGGAATTTCTTCATCTTGCCTTGCCCTGCCTGCTTCTCCTAGGACTCTCAAGGCTTTCACGTACCTCCAGCGTTTCAGGAGCATGTGAGAGGAAGCCCAAAAGAGGTCACGTGCAAGCACACCCATCTGTCCTGGCAGCTTGCTTCTGGCACCTATCCTTACATGTCTTGAATTTTGGACATAAAATTCACATTTCACCTTTGCGCTTCAGGACCAGAATGACAGTTCTTTTGTATACCAAGGAAAGCAGGTAATCCAAGTGTTTTAGGTGCAGATTAGAGATGGCCCATATGAGATCAAGGCCAGACAGAGAAGTCTGTCCTAGCCCCTTTTGTGTACCAGCAGTCTTTGAATGTACCTCTCATTTGTCTTGCCTTGGTGACCCCAAAGTTTCCTTGCCTTGCCCTGCCTTGCCTCCCTAGCCTTGCACTCCCTCCAGTGCCTACGCCCACACTTGACCTGCCCACACTTGACTGCTTTCCTCCAGGGAAACCTAGCCTTGCCTAGGCCTTCCTGTTTCTGCCTGGCCTTCCTATGCCCATCCTTGCCTAGAAGTTCTGGGCCTTCTCTCACCTACCACTCCATTTGCTTGCCCCTCATGGCTCCAGCCTTGTCAGTTTCTCCCTTGACTCGCCAACAATTGCGCCTACACTTGGTTTGCATTGCAAAGAGCGGTAGGCAAGGCAAAGCAAAGCAAGGAAGGTCTTTCTAGGTCTTGCCAGGCAAGGCACACATAAGCAAGCAAGCAAGCAAAACAAGAGTAGACTAGCCACAGCATCAAAGGCAAGGCAAGGCCAAGTGACTCTGAGTGCCTTTCCTTGGCAAGTAAAAGATATAGTGACAATGTAATAGGGCAGGCGTTAAAGGTACCATGAGGAGGTATAGTCCAGCAAGATATTCATGTCGTAGACCCTTCTGTGCAGGAGCCATTGTTGGACATAGTACAGGACATGGCATACAGTTTAGCTTGGTAAGTTCTTGAAGGAGAATGGCAATGCTTTCTCATGGGAAGGAAAGCACGTAGCCCCAGAGTTGGAGGTGCAGATAAGAAGCTGTGTCGCGCAGCTCAAGGACGACAGCAGCTTCTTGTGCCGGCATATTTGGAAGCACTCCCTCAATTTGTACAGTCATTGAGTCAGTATCCATCTTAGGAAGGCTGTCTGCCTCTAGTAAGAGTGTTCTGACACCATTGTATGGGATCAGTCACTGGATGTTTTGGATTTTGGAGGAGGGGATGCCATTTCTCCTGAAATGAGCTTCTTGTTATTCGCTTTGGCAAAGAAATTAAGTTTGGATGGGCACTTTGGGTGGTCTCAGTGAATTTAAAGGTTTTTCCCAAGAGGTTTCCCTGTGGGTTAGAGCTGTTGAACTGACAGTGGGAATCTAGACACCAAGTTGTTGAGCTTTTTGTCCTTGTAGCTTTAGTGTGTGAGTAGTCCCTGTTGCCATGCTGCTTGGATCTTGACTCTGAGACTGAAAGCTTAGGAGCGTAGAGCAGAAAAGAAAAGTGCTAGTAGCAGGGTGTGTGTTCATTGTTTGATGGGTGAAGTTGAAATTGTAGGCAGCAAAGAACTTTCTCTCTCAGCTGGCACATTTGTTGAGCGGATGTCTTTGAGTTTGTTACCGGACTCTGCGAGAGTGAAAATGTTTGTTAGGGCAGAGGATTTTGTGTTGCCCTTTGAGTGTGGTGCAAAAATGTTTGCACACTTGGAGGGGGAAGATCAGCAAAGTCTTTTTTTCGTGGCACAGTTAATTTGAGAGCAGGGACGTTTCCAACTCGGCTCTGTCCTTTGGAGCTGGCCTCGGTGCGTTTCCTTCTTTTGTTAGTCGACAGCGCCATCGTGTGGTTATTTTGATGAGCGCTGGCAGCCGGTGCCAGGGAAAAAGCCAAGCTGTTTGCGGCTCCGGCCTCATTGGTGTAGGAGCAGCGCAGGGAAGAGCTCCGCTGGGGGTCCTGGCTCTTAGAGACTGAGAGAATGTGATCCTGTATGTAGCACAGAAGGAAGTGGAATTGTTTCATTGTGGGCTGTGCAGTTTATAAGCTGCAAATGAAAAGGCAATTGCAGCGCAGCCTCTTCTTTTCTGTGTGATCAGCTGCTCAACATGTAACTCGCACACACTGAACTGCATCCACCTCCCTGGAGATATAAAATGTGTATATCACTTTCCTCAAACTCTATGTATTACCTTGCACTCTAGCAGATCCCAAACCGCTTCAAAACGTCCAGCAGCTACTCAAAAAGAAAAAGTCCAACAAAAAGCTAGTGCTGGCCTTTATAGTGCCCTTGCAGTCCGTAAAATAGACGAAATGCACTAGGGCTTTGAATGCTTCTTCCCAACTATATAAATTCTCTCCAGGTGGCAAAGTCCATCATTACAGCAAAATTTTTCAGCTGGAGTTCTGACTGAGAGATGTGCCAGGACAGAAGGCATTTGCTGACCTACCCTTTTTCCCTGTGTAACTTGGTATTTGCAGTACAATTATTTTCAGTGTTGCTGTGTCCAAGCAGCTAGAGATTACACAGATAGAAGTGTCAAGAGAGATGCTGCTAAAGTACGCCCTTCTTATAGCAGCATTTAAATGGCACACGACGCCTTGCTGCTTGTTCTTTCCTAGAGAGACCCGCTGTCAATTTTTTCACTCTGACTTCTTGATCAAAAATGTCCACCTGAAATGTCTTACAGAAATAGGCCCCAGGTGTAAAAACCAGTACGGGGCTACATTTTCTGCGTGCTCCACATAAGTCACATCAAACTCACTCATCAAACTTCACTCTCTCCTTCCATTCTCCACTGCCTCTACCATTGTGTTCTCTGGATCTCAGAGTCTAAAGGCAGGCGCAATAGTTTCCACTGAGGGGTTGGAAGAGGTGTACAAGCAGCACAAATAGCTTCTGCGCTGCGCAGGCCATTTCTCTGCATTTTAGAGTCTAAGGGAAAGCGCTAGTGTTCCTGCGGAGAGCTGCAACAGCTGCAGAATATGTGTTGTCTTGGCACATGTTTGCAATCCACCATGATGGATCCTTAGTGAAACCAAACTGTGGTTCTGCTTCAAACATCTCACCCTGCTTGGCCACAAAGCTTTCGCTGACATGTCCCATTGCCTTTTTATTGCAGCGTTTCATTTTCAGAGTTTGTACGGAATCATTGCACTTTGCTTCTAAGCTGAACGTCGATACTGCCGGAGTCTCATATGTCCATTTTCTTCTCACACAAAAAAACTGCTTCCTTTAAAACATGCTGATGCGACCTGCTTTCTTGCTCAGCTGTAATTTTAGGGGTGTTCTCTGTCCCGCTTACAGTCTGAATCTAAACTAAGAAGTTTATGGGACACAGATGTGCCAAGACAAATAGTTTGCTTGGACCTTGCCACGTGTATTCAAAAGCATCCTTTCACTCCACCATCAAGTCTCTGCTTTACATCCTGCAAACTTCACACACACATACATACATACAAACTGGAATGAGGCACTTTCTTTCTTTCTTTCTTTCTCAGCTACACTCACCTATCCCCCACGCTAACTTCTTTACCGCTTTTCTCTTGGCCTTGCTATGCATACTTTTCCTCTTAAGACACCCATTGTCTGGCCTACCCCTTCCCTACATTGCCTTGCCTTTCCTTTCCTATCCAACCTTGCATTTCTTTGTCATTCCTGGCCATTGTTTTCCTCTTCCTTCCTGACCCATCCATGTCTTTCCCTTGCCCTTCCTACCAGTCCAGTGCCTTGCACCACCCATCCCCCTTGCCACTTTGTCCAGTTTCCCTTCCCCTTTGTCCAGCTCCAATCTTTCATTTCCTTCTCCTTCTAGGACTCTCATTGCCTTGCTTGCCTCTCCTTTGTCTTGCCTGGAAAAGCCACCACTTTTCTTGGCGTTACCTTTGAACCTCTCCTCTCCCTTGCCTTGCATTCCCTTGCTCACTCGTCCCCCACCTGGAATTCAATACCCCTCTTTTTGCGGAATTTCTTCATCTTGCCTTGCCCTGCCTGCTTCTCCTAGGACTCTCAAGGCTTTCACGTACCTCCAGCGTTTCAGGAGCATGTGAGAGGAAGCCCAAAAGAGGTCACGTGCAAGCACACCCATCTGTCCTGGCAGCTTGCTTCTGGCACCTATCCTTACATGTCTTGAATTTTGGACATAAAATTCACATTTCACCTTTGCGCTTCAGGACCAGAATGACAGTTCTTTTGTATACCAAGGAAAGCAGGTAATCCAAGTGTTTTAGGTGCAGATTAGAGATGGCCCATGTGAGATCAAGGCCAGCCAGAGAAGTCTGTCCTAGCCCCTTTTGTGTACCAGCAGTCTTTGAATGTACCTCTCATTTGTCTTGCCTTGGTGACCCAAAAGTTTCCTTGCCTTGCCCTGCCTTGCCTCCCTAGCCTTGCACTCCCTCCAGTGCCTACGCCCACACTTGACGTGCCTACTGCTTTCCTCCAGGGAAACCTAGCCTTGCCTAGGCCTTCCTGTTACTGCCTGGCCTTCTTATGCCCATCCTTGCCTAGAAGTTCTGGGCCTTCTCTCACCTACCACTCCATTTGCTTGCCCCTCATGGCTCCAGCCTTGTCAGCTTCTCCCTTGACTTGCCTACAATTGCGCCTACACTTGGTTTGCATTGCAAAGAGCGGTAGGCAAGGCAAAGCAAAGCAAGGAAGGTCTTTCTAGGTCTTGCCAGGCAAGGCACACATAAGAAGCAAGCAAAACAAGAGTAGACTAGCCACAGCATTAAAGGCAAGGCCAAGTGATTCTGAGTGCCTTTCCTTGGCAAGTAAAAGATATAGTGACAATGTAATAGGGCAGGCGTTAAAGGTACCATGAGGAGGTATAGTCCAGAGAGATATTTATGTCGTAGACCCTTCTGTGCAGGAGCCATTGTTGGACATAGTACAGGACATGGCATACAGTTTGGCTTGGTAAGTTCCTGAAGGAGAAGTGCAATGCTTTCTCATGGGAAGGAAAGCACGTAGCCCCAGAGTTGGAGGTGCAGATAAGAAGCTGTGTCGCGCAGCTCAAGGACGACAGCAGCTTCTTGTGCCGGCATATTTGGAAGCACTCCCTCAATTTGTACAGTCATTGAGTCAGTATCCATCTTTGGAAGGCTGTCTGCCTCTAGTAAGAGTGTTCTGACACCATTGTATGGGATCAGTCACTGGATGTTTTGGATTTTGGAGGAGGGGATGCCATTTCTCTTGAAATGAGCTTCTTGTTCTTCTCTTTGGCAAAGAAATTAAGTTTGGATGGGCACTTTGGGTGGTCTCAGTGAATTTAAAGGTTTTTCCCAAGAGGTTTCCCTGTGGGTTAGAGCTGTTGAACTGACAGTGGGAATCTAGACACCAAGTTGTTGAGCTTTTTGTCCTTGTAGCTTTAGTGTGTGAGTAGTCCCTGTTGCCATGCTGCTTGGATCTTGACTCTGAGACTGAAAGCTTAGGAGCGTAGAGCTGAAAAGAAAAGTGCCAATAGCAGGGTGTGTGTTCATTGTTTGATGGGTGAAGTTGAAATTGTAGGCAGCAAAGAACTTTCTCTCTCCGCTGGCACATTTGTTGAGCGGATGTCTTTGAGTTTGTTACCGGACTCTGCGAGAGTGAAAATGTTTGTTAGGGCAGAGGATTTCGTGTTGCCCTTTGAGTGTGGTGCAAAAGTGTTTGCACACTTGGAGGGGGAAGATCAGCAAAGTCTTTTTTTCCTGGCACAGTTAATTTGAGAGCAGGGACGTTTCCAACTCGGCTCTGTCCTTTGGAGCTGGCCTCGGTGCGTTTCCTTCTTTTGTTAGTCGACAGCGCCATCGTGTGGTTATTTTGATGAGCGCTGGCAGACGGTGCCAGGGAAAAAGCCAAGCTGTTTGCGGCTCCGGCCTCATTGGTGTAGGAGCAGCGCAGGGAAGAGCTCCGCTGGGGGTCCTGGCTCTTAGAGACTGAGAGAATGTGATCCTGTATGTAGCACAGAAGGAAGTGGAATTGTTTCATTGTGGGCTGTGCAGTTTATAAGCTGCAAATGAAAAGGCAATTGCAGCGCAGCCTCTTCTTTTCTGTGTGATCAGCTGCTCAACATGTAACTCGCACACACTGAACTGCATCCACCTCCCTGGAGATATAAAATGTGTATATCACTTTCCTCAAACTCTATGTATTACCTTGCACTCTAGCAGATCCCAAACCGCTTCAAAACGTCCAGCAGCTACTCAAAAAGAAAAAGTCCAACAAAAAGCTAGTGCTGGCCTTTATAGTGCCCTTGCAGTCCGTAAAATAGACGAAATGCACTAGGGCTTTGAATGCTTCTTCCCAACTATATAAATTCTCTCCAGGTGGCAAAGTCCATCATTACAGCAAAATTTTTCAGCTGGA
Organism: Poecile atricapillus; assembly: GCF_030490865.1. NCBI lineage: Eukaryota > Metazoa > Chordata > Aves > Passeriformes > Paridae > Poecile > Poecile atricapillus. The sequence goes on along the minus strand of NC_081288.1, from coordinate 76,169,025 downwards.
GTTCTGACTGAGAGATGTGCCAGGACAGAAGGCATTTGCTGACCTACCCTTTTTCCCTGTGTAACTTGGTATTTGCAGTACAATTATTTTCAGTGTTGCTGTGTCCAAGCAGCTAGAGATTACACAGATAGAAGTGTCAAGAGAGATGCTGCTAAAGTACGCCCTTCTTATAGCAGCATTTAAATGGCACACGACGCCTTGCTGCTTGTTCTTTCCTAGAGAGACCCGCTGTCAATTTTTTCACTCTGACTTCTTGATCAAAAATGTCCACCTGAAATGTCTTACAGAAATAGGCCCCAGGTGTAAAAACCAGTACGGGGCTACATTTTCTGCGTGCTCCACATAAGTCACATCAAACTCACTCATCAAACTTCACTCTCTCCTTCCATTCTCCACTGCCTCTACCATTGTGTTCTCTGGATCTCAGAGTCTAAAGGCAGGCGCAATAGTTTCCACTGAGGGGTTGGAAGAGGTGTACAAGCAGCACAAATAGCTTCTGCGCTGCGCAGGCCATTTCTCTGCATTTTAGAGTCTAAGGGAAAGCGCTAGTGTTTCTGCGGAGAGCTGCAACAGCTGCAGAATATGTGTTGTCTTGGCACATGTTTGCAATCCACCATGATGGATCCTTAGTGAAACCAAACTGTGGTTCTGCTTCAAACATCTCACCCTGCTCGGCCACAAAGCTTTCGCTGACATGTCCCATTGCCTTTTTATTGCAGCGTTTCATTTTCAGAGTTTGTACGGAATCATTGCACTTTGCTTCTAAGCTGAACGTCGATACTGCCGGAGTCTCATATGTCCATTTTCTTCTCACACAAAAAAACTGCTTCCTTTAAAACATGCTGATGCGACCTGCTTTCTTGCTCAGCTGTAATTTTAGGGGTGTTCTCTGTCCTGCTTACAGTCTGAATCTAAACTAAGAAGTTTATGGGACACAGATGTGCCAAGACAAATAGTTTGCTTGGACCTTGCCACGTGTATTCAAAAGCATCCTTTCACTCCACCATCAAGTCTCTGCTTTACATCCTGCAAACTTCACACACACATACATACATACAAACTGGAATGAGGCACTTTCTTTCTTTCTTTCTTTCTCAGCTACACTCACCTATCCCCCACGCTAACTTCTTTACCGCTTTTCTCTTGGCCTTGCTATGCATACTTTTCCTCTTAAGACACCCATTGTCTGGCCTACCCCTTCCCTACATTGCCTTGCCTTTCCTTTCCTATCCAACCTTGCATTTCTTTGTCATTCCTGGCCATTGTTTTCCTCTTCCTTCCTGACCCATCCATGTCTTTCCCTTGCCCTTCCTACCAGTCCAGTGCCTTGCACCACCCATCCCCCTTGCCACTTTGTCCAGTTTCCCTTCCCCTTTGTCCAGCTCCAATCTTTCATTTCCTTCTCCTTCTAGGACTCTCATTGCCTTGCTTGCCTCTCCTTTGTCTTGCCTGGAAAAGCCACCACTTTTCTTGGCGTTACCTTTGAACCTCTCCTCTCCCTTGCCTTGCATTCCCTTGCTCACTCGTCCCCCACCTGGAATTCAATACCCCTCTTTTTGCGGAATTTCTTCATCTTGCCTTGCCCTGCCTGCTTCTCCTAGGACTCTCAAGGCTTTCACGTACCTCCAGCGTTTCAGGAGCATGTGAGAGGAAGCCCAAAAGAGGTCACGTGCAAGCACACCCATCTGTCCTGGCAGCTTGCTTCTGGCACCTATCCTTACATGTCTTGAATTTTGGACATAAAATTCACATTTCACCTTTGCGCTTCAGGACCAGAATGACAGTTCTTTTGTATACCAAGGAAAGCAGGTAATCCAAGTGTTTTAGGTGCAGATTAGAGATGGCCCATGTGAGATCAAGGCCAGCCAGAGAAGTCTGTCCTAGCCCCTTTTGTGTACCAGCAGTCTTTGAATGTACCTCTCATTTGTCTTGCCTTGGTGACCCAAAAGTTTCCTTGCCTTGCCCTGCCTTGCCTCCCTAGCCTTGCACTCCCTCCAGTGCCTACGCCCACACTTGACCTGCCCACACTTGACTGCTTTCCTCCAGGGAAACCTAGCCTTGCCTAGGCCTTCCTTTTTCTGCCTGGCCTTCCTATGCCCATCCTTGCCTAGAAGTTCTGGGCCTTCTCTCACCTACCACTCCATTTGCTTGCCCCTCATGGCTCCAGCCTTGTCAGCTTCTCCCTTGACTCGCCTACAATTGCTCCTACACTTGGTTTGCATTGCAAAGAGCGGTAGGCAAGGCAAAGCAAAGCAAGGAAGGTCTTTCTAGGTCTTGCCAGGCAAGGCACACATAAGCAAGCAAGCAAAACAAGAGTAGACTAGCCACAGCATCAAAGGCAAGGCAAGGCCAAGTGACTCTGAGTGCCTTTCCTTGGCAAGTAAAAGATATAGTGACAATGTAATAGGGCAGGCGTTAAAGGTACCATGAGGAGGTATAGTCCAGAGAGATATTTATGTCGTAGACCCTTCTGTGCAGGAGCCATTGTTGGACATAGTACAGGACATGGCATACAGTTTGGCTTGGTAAGTTCCTGAAGGAGAATGGCAATGCTTTCTCATGGGAAGGAAAGCACATAGCCCCAGAGTTGGAGGTGCAGATAAGAAGCTGTGTCGCGCAGCTCAAGGACGACAGCAGCTTCTTGTGCCGGCATATTTGGAAGCACTCCCTCAATTTGTACAGTCATTGAGTCAGTATCCATCTTTGGAAGGCTGTCTGCCTCTAGTAAGAGTGTTCTGACACCATTGTATGGGATCAGTCACTGGATGTTTTGGATTTTGGAGGAGGGGATGCCATTTCTCTTGAAATGAGCTTCTTGTTCTTCTCTTTGGCAAAGAAATTAAGTTTGGATGGGCACTTTGGGTGGTCTCAGTGAATGTAAAGGTTTTTCCCAAGAGGTTTCCCTGTGGGTTAGAGCTGTTGAACTGACAGTGGGAATCTAGACACCAAGTTGTTGAGCTTTTTGTCCTTGTAGCTTTAGTGTGTGAGTAGTCCCTGTTGCCATGCTGCTTGGATCTTGACTCTGAGACTGAAAGCTTAGGAGCGTAGAGCTGAAAAGAAAAGTGCCAATAGCAGGGTGTGTGTTCATTGTTTGATGGGTGAAGTTGAAATTGTAGGCAGCAAAGAACTTTCTCTCTCCGCTGGCACATTTGTTGAGCGGATGTCTTTGAGTTTGTTACCGGACTCTGCGAGAGTGAAAATGTTTGTTAGGGCAGAGGATTTCGTGTTGCCCTTTGAGTGTGGTGCAAAAGTGTTTGCACACTTGGAGGGGGAAGATCAGCAAAGTCTTTTTTTCCTGGCACAGTTAATTTGAGAGCAGGGACGTTTCCAACTCGGCTCTGTCCTTTGGAGCTGGCCTCGGTGCGTTTCCTTCTTTTGTTAGTCGACAGCGCCATCGTGTGGTTATTTTGATGAGCGCTGGCAGACGGTGCCAGGGAAAAAGCCAAGCTGTTTGCGGCTCCGGCCTCATTGGTGTAGGAGCAGCGCAGGGAAGAGCTCCGCTGGGGGTCCTGGCTCTTAGAGACTGAGAGAATGTGATCCTGTATGTAGCACAGAAGGAAGTGGAATTGTTTCATTGTGGGCTGTGCAGTTTATAAGCTGCAAATGAAAAGGCAATTGCAGCGCAGCCTCTTCTTTTCGGTGTGATCAGCTGCTCAACATGTAACTCGCACACACTGAACTGCATCCACCTCCCTGGAGATATAAAATGTGTATATCACTTTCCTCAAGCTCTATGTATTACCTTGCACTCTAGCAGATCCCAAACCGCTTCAAAACGTCCAGCAGCTACTCAAAAAGAAAAAGTCCAACAAAAAGCTAGTGCTGGCCTTTATAGTGCCCTTGCAGTCCGTAAAATAGTCGAAATGCACTAGGGCTTTGAATGCTTCTTCCCAACTATATAAATTCTCTCCAAGTGGCAAAGTCCATCATTACAGCAAAATTTTTCAGCTGGAGTTCTGACTGAGAGATGTGCCAGGACAGAAGGCATTTGCTGACCTACCCTTTTTCCCTGTGTAACTTGGTATTTGCAGTACAATTATTTTCAGTGTCGCTGTGTCCAAGCAGCTAGAGATTACACAGATAGAAGTGTCAAGAGAGATGCTGCTAAAGTACGCCCTTCTTATAGCAGCATTTAAATGGCACACGACGCCTTGCTGCTTGTTCTTTCCTAGAGAGACCCACTGTCAATTTTTTCACTCTGACTTCTTGATCAAAAATGTCCACCTGAAATGTCTTACAGAAATAGGCCCCAGGTGTAAAAACCAGTACGGGGCTACATTTTCTGCGTGCTCCACATAAGTCACATCAAACTCACTCATCAAACTTCACTCTCTCCTTCCATTCTCCACTGCCTCTACCATTGTGTTCTCTGGATCTCAGAGTCTAAAGGCAGGCGCAATAGTTTCCACTGAGGGGTTGGAAGAGGTGTACAAGCAGCACAAATAGCTTCTGCGCTGCGCAGGCCATTTCTCTGCATTTTAGAGTCTAAGGGAAAGCGCTAGTGTTTCTGCGGAGAGCTGCAACAGCTGCAGAATATGTGTTGTCTTGGCACATGTTTGCAATCCACCATGATGGATCCTTAGTGAAACCAAACTGTGGTTCTGCTTCAAACATCTCACCCTGCTCGGCCACAAAGCTTTCGCTGACATGTCCCATTGCCTTTTTATTGCAGCGTTTCATTTTCAGAGTTTGTACGGAATCATTGCACTTTGCTTCTAAGCTGAACGTCGATACTGCCGGAGTCTCATATGTCCATTTTCTTCTCACACAAAAAAACTGCTTCCTTTAAAACATGCTGATGCGACCTGCTTTCTTGCTCAGCTGTAATTTTAGGGGTGTTCTCTGTCCCGCTTACAGTCTGAATCTAAACTAAGAAGTTTATGGGACAAAGATGTGCCAAGACAAATAGTTTGCTTGGACCTTGCCACGTGTATTCAAAAGCATCCTTTCACTCCACCATCAAGTCTCTGCTTTACATCCTGCAAACTTCACACACACATACATACATACAAACTGGAATGAGGCACTTTCTTTCTTTCTTTCTTTCTCAGCTACACTCACCTATCCCCCACGCTAACTTCTTTACCGCTTTTCTCTTGGCCTTGCTATGCATACTTTTCCTCTTAAGACACCCATTGTCTGGCCTACCCCTTCCCTACATTGCCTTGCCTTTCCTTTCCTATCCAACCTTGCATTTCTTTGTCATTCCTGGCCATTGTTTTCCTCTTCCTTCCTGACCCATCCATGTCTTTCCCTTGCCCTTCCTACCAGTCCAGTGCCTTGCACCACCCATCCCCCTTGCCACTTTGTCCAGTTTCCCTTCCCCTTTGTCCAGCTCCAATCTTTCATTTCCTTCTCCTTCTAGGACTCTCATTGCCTTGCTTGCCTCTCCTTTGTCTTGCCTGGCAAAGCCACCACTTTTCTTGGCGTTACCTTTGAACCTCTCCTCTTCCTTGCCTTGCATTCCCTTGCTCACTCGTCCCCCACCTGGAATTCAATACCCCTCTTTTTGCGGAATTTCTTCATCTTGCCTTGCCCTGCCTGCTTCTCCTAGGACTCTCAAGGCTTTCACGTACCTCCAGCGTTTCAGGAGCATGTGAGAGGAAGCCCAAAAGAGGTCACGTGCAAGCACACCCATCTGTCCTGGCAGCTTGCTTCTGGCACCTATCCTTACATGTCTTGAATTTTGGACATAAAATTCACATTTCACCTTTGCGCTTCAGGACCAGAATGACAGTTCTTTTGTATACCAAGGAAAGCAGGTAATCCAAGTGTTTTAGGTGCAGATTAGAGATGGCCCATGTGAGATCAAGGCCAGCCAGAGAAGTCTGTCCTAGCCCCTTTTGTGTACCAGCAGTCTTTGAATGTACCTCTCATTTGTCTTGCCTTGGTGACCCAAAAGTTTCCTTGCCTTGCCCTGCCTTGCCTCCCTAGCCTTGCACTCCCTCCAGTGCCTACGCCCACACTTGACCTGCCCACACTTGACTGCTTTCCTCCAGGGAAACCTAGCCTTGCCTAGGCCTTCCTGTTTCTGCCTGGCCTTCCTATGCCCATCCTTGCCTAGAAGTTCTGGGCCTTCTCTCACCTACCACTCCATTTGCTTGCCCCTCATGGCTCCAGCCTTGTCAGCTTCTCCCTTGACTTGCCTACAATTGCTCCTACACTTGGTTTGCATTGCAAAGAGCGGTAGGCAAGGCAAAGCAAAGCAAGGAAGGTCTTTCTAGGTCTTGCCAGGCAAGGCACACATAAGCAAGCAAGCAAAACAAGAGTAGACTAGCCACAGCATCAAAGGCAAGGCAAGGCCAAGTGACTCTGAGTGCCTTTCCTTGGCAAGTAAAAGATATAGTGACAATGTAATAGGGCAGGCGTTAAAGGTACCATGAGGAGGTATAGTCCAGAGAGATATTTATGTCGTAGACCCTTCTGTGCAGGAGCCATTGTTGGACATAGTACAGGACATGGCATACAGTTTGGCTTGGTAAGTTCCTGAAGGAGAATGGCAATGCTTTCTCATGGGAAGGAAAGCACATAGCCCCAGAGTTGGAGGTGCAGATAAGAAGCTGTGTCGCGCAGCTCAAGGACGACAGCAGCTTCTTGTGCCGGCATATTTGGAAGCACTCCCTCAATTTGTACAGTCATTGAGTCAGTATCCATCTTTGGAAGGCTGTCTGCCTCTAGTAAGAGTGTTCTGACACCATTGTATGGGATCAGTCACTGGATGTTTTGGATTTTGGAGGAGGGGATGCCATTTCTCTTGAAATGAACTTCTTGTTCTTCTCTTTGGCAAAGAAATTAAGTTTGGATGGGCACTTTGGGTGGTCTCAGTGAATTTAAAGGTTTTTCCCAAGAGGTTTCCCTGTGGGTTAGAGCTGTTGAACTGACAGTGGGAATCTAGACACCAAGTTGTTGAGCTTTTTGTCCTTGTAGCTTTAGTGTGTGAGTAGTCCCTGTTGCCATGCTGCTTGGATCTTGACTCTGAGACTGAAAGCTTAGGAGCGTAGAGCTGAAAAGAAAAGTGCCAATAGCAGGGTGTGTGTTCATTGTTTGATGGGTGAAGCTGAAATTGTAGGCAGCAAAGAACTTTCTCTCTCCGCTGGCACATTTGTTGAGCGGATGTCTTTGAGTTTGTTACCAGACCCTGCGAGAGTGAAAATGTTTGTTAGGGCAGAGGATTTCGTGTTGCCCTTTGAGTGTGGTGCAAAAGTGTTTGCACACTTGGAGGGGGAAGATCAGCAAAGTCTTTTTTTCCTGGCACAGTTAATTTGAGAGCAGGGACGTTTCCAACTCGGCTCTGTCCTTTGGAGCTGGCCTCGGTGCGTTTCCTTCTTTTGTTAGTCGACAGCGCCATCGTGTGGTTATTTTGATGAGCGCTGGCAGACGGTGCCAGGGAAAAAGCCAAGCTGTTTGCGGCTCCGGCCTCATTGGTGTAGGAGCAGCGCAGGGAAGAGCTCCGCTGGGGGTCCTGGCTCTTAGAGACTGAGAGAATGTGATCCTGTATGTAGCACAGAAGGAAGTGGAATTGTTTCATTGTGGGCTGTGCAGTTTATAAGCTGCAAATGAAAAGGCAATTGCAGCGCAGCCTCTTCTTTTCTGTGTGATCAGCTGCTCAACATGTAACTCGCACACACTGAACTGCATCCACCTCCCTGGAGATATAAAATGTGTATATCACTTTCCTCAAGCTCTATGTATTACCTTGCACTCTAGCAGATCCCAAACCGCTTCAAAACGTCCAGCAGCTACTCAAAAAGAAAAAGTCCAACAAAAAGCTAGTGCTGGCCTTTATAGTGCCCTTGCAGTCCGTAAAATAGTCGAAATGCACTAGGGCTTTGAATGCTTCTTCCCAACTATATAAATTCTCTCCAAGTGGCAAAGTCCATCATTACAGCAAAATTTTTCAGCTGGAGTTCTGACTGAGAGATGTGCCAGGACAGAAGGCATTTGCTGACCTACCCTTTTTCCCTGTGTAACTTGGTATTTGCAGTACAATTATTTTCAGTGTGGCTGTGTCCAAGCAGCTAGAGATTACACAGATAGAAGTGTCAAGAGAGATGCTGCTAAAGTACGCCCTTCTTATAGCAGCATTTAAATGGCACACGACGCCTTGCTGCTTGTTCTTTCCTAGAGAGACCCACTGTCAATTTTTTCACTCTGACTTCTTGATCAAAAATGTCCACCTGAAATGTCTTACAGAAATAGGCCCCAGGTGTAAAAACCAGTACGGGGCTACATTTTCTGCGTGCTCCACATAAGTCACATCAAACTCACTCATCAAACTTCACTCTCTCCTTCCATTCTCCACTGCCTCTACCATTGTGTTCTCTGGATCTCAGAGTCTAAAGGCAGGCGCAATAGTTTCCACTGAGGGGTTGGAAGAGGTGTACAAGCAGCACAAATAGCTTCTGCGCTGCGCAGGCCATTTCTCTGCATTTTAGAGTCTAAGGGAAAGCGCTAGTGTTTCTGCGGAGAGCTGCAACAGCTGCAGAATATGTGTTGTCTTGGCACATGTTTGCAATCCACCATGATGGATCCTTAGTGAAACCAAACTGTGGTTCTGCTTCAAACATCTCACCCTGCTCGGCCACAAAGCTTTCGCTGACATGTCCCATTGCCTTTTTATTGCAGCGTTTCATTTTCAGAGTTTGTACGGAATCATTGCACTTTGCTTCTAAGCTGAACGTCGATACTGCCGGAGTCTCATATGTCCATTTTCTTCTCACACAAAAAAACTGCTTCCTTTAAAACATGCTGATGCGACCTGCTTTCTTGCTCAGCTGTAATTTTAGGGGTGTTCTCTGTCCTGCTTACAGTCTGAATCTAAACTAAGAAGTTTATGGGACACAGATGTGCCAAGACAAATAGTTTGCTTGGACCTTGCCACGTGTATTCAAAAGCATCCTTTCACTCCACCATCAAGTCTCTGCTTTACATCCTGCAAACTTCACACACACATACATACATACAAACTGGAATGAGGCACTTTCTTTCTTTCTTTCTTTCTCAGCTACACTCACCTATCCCCCACGCTAACTTCTTTACCGCTTTTCTCTTGGCCTTGCTATGCATACTTTTCCTCTTAAGACACCCATTGTCTGGCCTACCCCTTCCCTACATTGCCTTGCCTTTCCTTTCCTATCCAACCTTGCATTTCTTTGTCATTCCTGGCCATTGTTTTCCTCTTCCTTCCTGACCCATCCATGTCTTTCCCTTGCCCTTCCTACCAGTCCAGTGCCTTGCACCACCCATCCCCCTTGCCACTTTGTCCAGTTTCCCTTCCCCTTTGTCCAGCTCCAATCTTTCATTTCCTTCTCCTTCTAGGACTCTCATTGCCTTGCTTGCCTCTCCTTTGTCTTGCCTGGCAAAGCCACCACTTTTCTTGGCGTTACCTTTGAACCTCTCCTCTCCCTTGCCTTGCATTCCCTTGCTCACTCGTCCCCCACCTGGAATTCAATACCCCTCTTTTTGCGGAATTTCTTCATCTTGCCTTGCCCTGCCTGCTTCTCCTAGGACTCTCAAGGCTTTCACGTACCTCCAGCGTTTCAGGAGCATGTGAGAGGAAGCCCAAAAGAGGTCACGTGCAAGCACACCCATCTGTCCTGGCAGCTTGCTTCTGGCACCTATCCTTACATGTCTTGAATTTTGGACATAAAATTCACATTTCACCTTTGCGCTTCAGGACCAGAATGACAGTTCTTTTGTATACCAAGGAAAGCAGGTAATCCAAGTGTTTTAGGTGCAGATTAGAGATGGCCCATGTGAGATCAAGGCCAGCCAGAGAAGTCTGTCCTAGCCCCTTTTGTGTACCAGCAGTCTTTGAATGTACCTCTCATTTGTCTTGCCTTGGTGACCCAAAAGTTTCCTTGCCTTGCCCTGCCTTGCCTCCCTAGCCTTGCACTCCCTCCAGTGCCTACGCCCACACTTGACCTGCCCACACTTGACTGCTTTCCTCCAGGGAAACCTAGCCTTGCCTAGGCCTTCCTTTTTCTGCCTGGCCTTCCTATGCCCATCCTTGCCTAGAAGTTCTGGGCCTTCTCTCACCTACCACTCCATTTGCTTGCCCCTCATGGCTCCAGCCTTGTCAGCTTCTCCCTTGACTCGCCTACAATTGCTCCTACACTTGGTTTGCATTGCAAAGAGCGGTAGGCAAGGCAAAGCAAAGCAAGGAAGGTCTTTCTAGGTCTTGCCAGGCAAGGCACACATAAGCAAGCAAGCAAAACAAGAGTAGACTAGCCACAGCATCAAAGGCAAGGCAAGGCCAAGTGACTCTGAGTGCCTTTCCTTGGCAAGTAAAAGATATAGTGACAATGTAATAGGGCAGGCGTTAAAGGTACCATGAGGAGGTATAGTCCAGAGAGATATTTATGTCGTAGACCCTTCTGTGCAGGAGCCATTGTTGGACATAGTACAGGACATGGCATACAGTTTGGCTTGGTAAGTTCCTGAAGGAGAATGGCAATGCTTTCTCATGGGAAGGAAAGCACATAGCCCCAGAGTTGGAGGTGCAGATAAGAAGCTGTGTCGCGCAGCTCAAGGACGACAGCAGCTTCTTGTGCCGGCATATTTGGAAGCACTCCCTCAATTTGTACAGTCATTGAGTCAGTATCCATCTTTGGAAGGCTGTCTGCCTCTAGTAAGAGTGTTCTGACACCATTGTATGGGATCAGTCACTGGATGTTTTGGATTTTGGAGGAGGGGATGCCATTTCTCTTGAAATGAGCTTCTTGTTCTTCTCTTTGGCAAAGAAATTAAGTTTGGATGGGCACTTTGGGTGGTCTCAGTGAATGTAAAGGTTTTTCCCAAGAGGTTTCCCTGTGGGTTAGAGCTGTTGAACTGACAGTGGGAATCTAGACACCAAGTTGTTGAGCTTTTTGTCCTTGTAGCTTTAGTGTGTGAGTAGTCCCTGTTGCCATGCTGCTTGGATCTTGACTCTGAGACTGAAAGCTTAGGAGCGTAGAGCTGAAAAGAAAAGTGCCAATAGCAGGGTGTGTGTTCATTGTTTGATGGGTGAAGTTGAAATTGTAGGCAGCAAAGAACTTTCTCTCTCCGCTGGCACATTTGTTGAGCGGATGTCTTTGAGTTTGTTACCGGACTCTGCGAGAGTGAAAATGTTTGTTAGGGCAGAGGATTTCGTGTTGCCCTTTGAGTGTGGTGCAAAAGTGTTTGCACACTTGGAGGGGGAAGATCAGCAAAGTCTTTTTTTCCTGGCACAGTTAATTTGAGAGCAGGGACGTTTCCAACTCGGCTCTGTCCTTTGGAGCTGGCCTCGGTGCGTTTCCTTCTTTTGTTAGTCGACAGCGCCATCGTGTGGTTATTTTGATGAGCGCTGGCAGACGGTGCCAGGGAAAAAGCCAAGCTGTTTGCGGCTCCGGCCTCATTGGTGTAGGAGCAGCGCAGGGAAGAGCTCCGCTGGGGGTCCTGGCTCTTAGAGACTGAGAGAATGTGATCCTGTATGTAGCACAGAAGGAAGTGGAATTGTTTCATTGTGGGCTGTGCAGTTTATAAGCTGCAAATGAAAAGGCAATTGCAGCGCAGCCTCTTCTTTTCGGTGTGATCAGCTGCTCAACATGTAACTCGCACACACTGAACTGCATCCACCTCCCTGGAGATATAAAATGTGTATATCACTTTCCTCAAGCTCTATGTATTACCTTGCACTCTAGCAGATCCCAAACCGCTTCAAAACGTCCAGCAGCTACTCAAAAAGAAAAAGTCCAACAAAAAGCTAGTGCTGGCCTTTATAGTGCCCTTGCAGTCCGTAAAATAGTCGAAATGCACTAGGGCTTTGAATGCTTCTTCCCAACTATATAAATTCTCTCCAAGTGGCAAAGTCCATCATTACAGCAAAATTTTTCAGCTGGAGTTCTGACTGAGAGATGTGCCAGGACAGAAGGCATTTGCTGACCTACCCTTTTTCCCTGTGTAACTTGGTATTTGCAGTACAATTATTTTCAGTGTCGCTGTGTCCAAGCAGCTAGAGATTACACAGATAGAAGTGTCAAGAGAGATGCTGCTAAAGTACGCCCTTCTTATAGCAGCATTTAAATGGCACACGACGCCTTGCTGCTTGTTCTTTCCTAGAGAGACCCACTGTCAATTTTTTCACTCTGACTTCTTGATCAAAAATGTCCACCTGAAATGTCTTACAGAAATAGGCCCCAGGTGTAAAAACCAGTACGGGGCTACATTTTCTGCGTGCTCCACATAAGTCACATCAAACTCACTCATCAAACTTCACTCTCTCCTTCCATTCTCCACTGCCTCTACCATTGTGTTCTCTGGATCTCAGAGTCTAAAGGCAGGCGCAATAGTTTCCACTGAGGGGTTGGAAGAGGTGTACAAGCAGCACAAATAGCTTCTGCGCTGCGCAGGCCATTTCTCTGCATTTTAGAGTCTAAGGGAAAGCGCTAGTGTTTCTGCGGAGAGCTGCAACAGCTGCAGAATATGTGTTGTCTTGGCACATGTTTGCAATCCACCATGATGGATCCTTAGTGAAACCAAACTGTGGTTCTGCTTCAAACATCTCACCCTGCTCGGCCACAAAGCTTTCGCTGACATGTCCCATTGCCTTTTTATTGCAGCGTTTCATTTTCAGAGTTTGTACGGAATCATTGCACTTTGCTTCTAAGCTGAACGTCGATACTGCCGGAGTCTCATATGTCCATTTTCTTCTCACACAAAAAAACTGCTTCCTTTAAAACATGCTGATGCGACCTGCTTTCTTGCTCAGCTGTAATTTTAGGGGTGTTCTCTGTCCCGCTTACAGTCTGAATCTAAACTAAGAAGTTTATGGGACAAAGATGTGCCAAGACAAATAGTTTGCTTGGACCTTGCCACGTGTATTCAAAAGCATCCTTTCACTCCACCATCAAGTCTCTGCTTTACATCCTGCAAACTTCACACACACATACATACATACAAACTGGAATGAGGCACTTTCTTTCTTTCTTTCTTTCTCAGCTACACTCACCTATCCCCCACGCTAACTTCTTTACCGCTTTTCTCTTGGCCTTGCTATGCATACTTTTCCTCTTAAGACACCCATTGTCTGGCCTACCCCTTCCCTACATTGCCTTGCCTTTCCTTTCCTATCCAACCTTGCATTTCTTTGTCATTCCTGGCCATTGTTTTCCTCTTCCTTCCTGACCCATCCATGTCTTTCCCTTGCCCTTCCTACCAGTCCAGTGCCTTGCACCACCCATCCCCCTTGCCACTTTGTCCAGTTTCCCTTCCCCTTTGTCCAGCTCCAATCTTTCATTTCCTTCTCCTTCTAGGACTCTCATTGCCTTGCTTGCCTCTCCTTTGTCTTGCCTGGAAAAGCCACCACTTTTCTTGGCGTTACCTTTGAACCTCTCCTCTCCCTTGCCTTGCATTCCCTTGCTCACTCGTCCCCCACCTGGAATTCAATACCCCTCTTTTTGCGGAATTTCTTCATCTTGCCTTGCCCTGCCTGCTTCTCCTAGGACTCTCAAGGCTTTCACGTACCTCCAGCGTTTCAGGAGCATGTGAGAGGAAGCCCAAAAGAGGTCACGTGCAAGCACACCCATCTGTCCTGGCAGCTTGCTTCTGGCACCTATCCTTACATGTCTTGAATTTTGGACATAAAATTCACATTTCACCTTTGCGCTTCAGGACCAGAATGACAGTTCTTTTGTATACCAAGGAAAGCAGGTAATCCAAGTGTTTTAGGTGCAGATTAGAGATGGCCCATGTGAGATCAAGGCCAGCCAGAGAAGTCTGTCCTAGCCCCTTTTGTGTACCAGCAGTCTTTGAATGTACCTCTCATTTGTCTTGCCTTGGTGACCCAAAAGTTTCCTTGCCTTGCCCTGCCTTGCCTCCCTAGCCTTGCACTCCCTCCAGTGCCTACGCCCACACTTGACCTGCCCACACTTGACTGCTTTCCTCCAGGGAAACCTAGCCTTGCCTAGGCCTTCCTGTTTCTGCCTGGCCTTCCTATGCCCATCCTTGCCTAGAAGTTCTGGGCCTTCTCTCACCTACCACTCCATTTGCTTGCCCCTCATGGCTCCAGCCTTGTCAGCTTCTCCCTTGACTCGCCTACAATTGCTCCTACACTTGGTTTGCATTGCAAAGAGCGGTAGGCAAGGCAAAGCAAAGCAAGGAAGGTCTTTCTAGGTCTTGCCAGGCAAGGCACACATAAGCAAGCAAGCAAAACAAGAGTAGACTAGCCACAGCATCAAAGGCAAGGCAAGGCCAAGTGACTCTGAGTGCCTTTCCTTGGCAAGTAAAAGATATAGTGACAATGTAATAGGGCAGGCGTTAAAGGTACCATGAGGAGGTATAGTCCAGAGAGATATTTATGTCGTAGACCCTTCTGTGCAGGAGCCATTGTTGGACATAGTACAGGACATGGCATACAGTTTGGCTTGGTAAGTTCCTGAAGGAGAATGGCAATGCTTTCTCATGGGAAGGAAAGCACATAGCCCCAGAGTTGGAGGTGCAGATAAGAAGCTGTGTCGCGCAGCTCAAGGACGACAGCAGCTTCTTGTGCCGGCATATTTGGAAGCACTCCCTCAATTTGTACAGTCATTGAGTCAGTATCCATCTTTGGAAGGCTGTCTGCCTCTAGTAAGAGTGTTCTGACACCATTGTATGGGATCAGTCACTGGATGTTTTGGATTTTGGAGGAGGGGATGCCATTTCTCTTGAAATGAACTTCTTGTTCTTCTCTTTGGCAAAGAAATTAAGTTTGGATGGGCACTTTGGGTGGTCTCAGTGAATGTAAAGGTTTTTCCCAAGAGGTTTCCCTGTGGGTTAGAGCTGTTGAACTGACAGTGGGAATCTAGACACCAAGTTGTTGAGCTTTTTGTCCTTGTAGCTTTAGTGTGTGAGTAGTCCCTGTTGCCATGCTGCTTGGATCTTGACTCTGAGACTGAAAGCTTAGGAGCGTAGAGCTGAAAAGAAAAGTGCCAATAGCAGGGTGTGTGTTCATTGTTTGATGGGTGAAGCTGAAATTGTAGGCAGCAAAGAACTTTCTCTCTCCGCTGGCACATTTGTTGAGCGGATGTCTTTGAGTTTGTTACCGGACTCTGCGAGAGTGAAAATGTTTGTTAGGGCAGAGGATTTCGTGTTGCCCTTTGAGTGTGGTGCAAAAGTGTTTGCACACTTGGAGGGGGAAGATCAGCAAAGTCTTTTTTTCCTGGCACAGTTAATTTGAGAGCAGGGACGTTTCCAACTCGGCTCTGTCCTTTGGAGCTGGCCTCGGTGCGTTTCCTTCTTTTGTTAGTCGACAGCGCCATCGTGTGGTTATTTTGATGAGCGCTGGCAGACGGTGCCAGGGAAAAAGCCAAGCTGTTTGCGGCTCCGGCCTCATTGGTGTAGGAGCAGCGCAGGGAAGAGCTCCGCTGGGGGTCCTGGCTCTTAGAGACTGAGAGAATGTGATCCTGTATGTAGCACAGAAGGAAGTGGAATTGTTTCATTGTGGGCTGTGCAGTTTATAAGCTGCAAATGAAAAGGCAATTGCAGCGCAGCCTCTTCTTTTCTGTGTGATCAGCTGCTCAACATGTAACTCGCACACACTGAACTGCATCCACCTCCCTGGAGATATAAAATGTGTATATCACTTTCCTCAAGCTCTATGTATTACCTTGCACTCTAGCAGATCCCAAACCGCTTCAAAACGTCCAGCAGCTACTCAAAAAGAAAAAGTCCAACAAAAAGCTAGTGCTGGCCTTTATAGTGCCCTTGCAGTCCGTAAAATAGTCGAAATGCACTAGGGCTTTGAATGCTTCTTCCCAACTATATAAATTCTCTCCAAGTGGCAAAGTCCATCATTACAGCAAAATTTTTCAGCTGGAGTTCTGACTGAGAGATGTGCCAGGACAGAAGGCATTTGCTGACCTACCCTTTTTCCCTGTGTAACTTGGTATTTGCAGTACAATTATTTTCAGTGTGGCTGTGTCCAAGCAGCTAGAGATTACACAGATAGAAGTGTCAAGAGAGATGCTGCTAAAGTACGCCCTTCTTATAGCAGCATTTAAATGGCACACGACGCCTTGCTGCTTGTTCTTTCCTAGAGAGACCCACTGTCAATTTTTTCACTCTGACTTCTTGATCAAAAATGTCCACCTGAAATGTCTTACAGAAATAGGCCCCAGGTGTAAAAACCAGTACGGGGCTACATTTTCTGCGTGCTCCACATAAGTCACATCAAACTCACTCATCAAACTTCACTCTCTCCTTCCATTCTCCACTGCCTCTACCATTGTGTTCTCTGGATCTCAGAGTCTAAAGGCAGGCGCAATAGTTTCCACTGAGGGGTTGGAAGAGGTGTACAAGCAGCACAAATAGCTTCTGCGCTGCGCAGGCCATTTCTCTGCATTTTAGAGTCTAAGGGAAAGCGCTAGTGTTTCTGCGGAGAGCTGCAACAGCTGCAGAATATGTGTTGTCTTGGCACATGTTTGCAATCCACCATGATGGATCCTTAGTGAAACCAAACTGTGGTTCTGCTTCAAACATCTCACCCTGCTCGGCCACAAAGCTTTCGCTGACATGTCCCATTGCCTTTTTATTGCAGCGTTTCATTTTCAGAGTTTGTACGGAATCATTGCACTTTGCTTCTAAGCTGAACGTCGATACTGCCGGAGTCTCATATGTCCATTTTCTTCTCACACAAAAAAACTGCTTCCTTTAAAACATGCTGATGCGACCTGCTTTCTTGCTCAGCTGTAATTTTAGGGGTGTTCTCTGTCCTGCTTACAGTCTGAATCTAAACTAAGAAGTTTATGGGACACAGATGTGCCAAGACAAATAGTTTGCTTGGACCTTGCCACGTGTATTCAAAAGCATCCTTTCACTCCACCATCAAGTCTCTGCTTTACATCCTGCAAACTTCACACACACATACATACATACAAACTGGAATGAGGCACTTTCTTTCTTTCTTTCTTTCTCAGCTACACTCACCTATCCCCCACGCTAACTTCTTTACCGCTTTTCTCTTGGCCTTGCTATGCATACTTTTCCTCTTAAGACACCCATTGTCTGGCCTACCCCTTCCCTACATTGCCTTGCCTTTCCTTTCCTATCCAACCTTGCATTTCTTTGTCATTCCTGGCCATTGTTTTCCTCTTCCTTCCTGACCCATCCATGTCTTTCCCTTGCCCTTCCTACCAGTCCAGTGCCTTGCACCACCCATCCCCCTTGCCACTTTGTCCAGTTTCCCTTCCCCTTTGTCCAGCTCCAATCTTTCATTTCCTTCTCCTTCTAGGACTCTCATTGCCTTGCTTGCCTCTCCTTTGTCTTGCCTGGCAAAGCCACCACTTTTCTTGGCGTTACCTTTGAACCTCTCCTCTTCCTTGCCTTGCATTCCCTTGCTCACTCGTCCCCCACCTGGAATTCAATACCCCTCTTTTTGCGGAATTTCTTCATCTTGCCTTGCCCTGCCTGCTTCTCCTAGGACTCTCAAGGCTTTCACGTACCTCCAGCGTTTCAGGAGCATGTGAGAGGAAGCCCAAAAGAGGTCACGTGCAAGCACACCCATCTGTCCTGGCAGCTTGCTTCTGGCACCTATCCTTACATGTCTTGAATTTTGGACATAAAATTCACATTTCACCTTTGCGCTTCAGGACCAGAATGACAGTTCTTTTGTATACCAAGGAAAGCAGGTAATCCAAGTGTTTTAGGTGCAGATTAGAGATGGCCCATGTGAGATCAAGGCCAGCCAGAGAAGTCTGTCCTAGCCCCTTTTGTGTACCAGCAGTCTTTGAATGTACCTCTCATTTGTCTTGCCTTGGTGACCCAAAAGTTTCCTTGCCTTGCCCTGCCTTGCCTCCCTAGCCTTGCACTCCCTCCAGTGCCTACGCCCACACTTGACCTGCCCACACTTGACTGCTTTCCTCCAGGGAAACCTAGCCTTGCCTAGGCCTTCCTGTTTCTGCCTGGCCTTCCTATGCCCATCCTTGCCTAGAAGTTCTGGGCCTTCTCTCACCTACCACTCCATTTGCTTGCCCCTCATGGCTCCAGCCTTGTCAGCTTCTCCCTTGACTTGCCTACAATTGCTCCTACACTTGGTTTGCATTGCAAAGAGCGGTAGGCAAGGCAAAGCAAAGCAAGGAAGGTCTTTCTAGGTCTTGCCAGGCAAGGCACACATAAGCAAGCAAGCAAAACAAGAGTAGACTAGCCACAGCATCAAAGGCAAGGCAAGGCCAAGTGACTCTGAGTGCCTTTCCTTGGCAAGTAAAAGATATAGTGACAATGTAATAGGGCAGGCGTTAAAGGTACCATGAGGAGGTATAGTCCAGAGAGATATTTATGTCGTAGACCCTTCTGTGCAGGAGCCATTGTTGGACATAGTACAGGACATGGCATACAGTTTGGCTTGGTAAGTTCCTGAAGGAGAATGGCAATGCTTTCTCATGGGAAGGAAAGCACATAGCCCCAGAGTTGGAGGTGCAGATAAGAAGCTGTGTCGCGCAGCTCAAGGACGACAGCAGCTTCTTGTGCCGGCATATTTGGAAGCACTCCCTCAATTTGTACAGTCATTGAGTCAGTATCCATCTTTGGAAGGCTGTCTGCCTCTAGTAAGAGTGTTCTGACACCATTGTATGGGATCAGTCACTGGATGTTTTGGATTTTGGAGGAGGGGATGCCATTTCTCTTGAAATGAACTTCTTGTTCTTCTCTTTGGCAAAGAAATTAAGTTTGGATGGGCACTTTGGGTGGTCTCAGTGAATTTAAAGGTTTTTCCCAAGAGGTTTCCCTGTGGGTTAGAGCTGTTGAACTGACAGTGGGAATCTAGACACCAAGTTGTTGAGCTTTTTGTCCTTGTAGCTTTAGTGTGTGAGTAGTCCCTGTTGCCATGCTGCTTGGATCTTGACTCTGAGACTGAAAGCTTAGGAGCGTAGAGCTGAAAAGAAAAGTGCCAATAGCAGGGTGTGTGTTCATTGTTTGATGGGTGAAGCTGAAATTGTAGGCAGCAAAGAACTTTCTCTCTCCGCTGGCACATTTGTTGAGCGGATGTCTTTGAGTTTGTTACCAGACCCTGCGAGAGTGAAAATGTTTGTTAGGGCAGAGGATTTCGTGTTGCCCTTTGAGTGTGGTGCAAAAGTGTTTGCACACTTGGAGGGGGAAGATCAGCAAAGTCTTTTTTTCCTGGCACAGTTAATTTGAGAGCAGGGACGTTTCCAACTCGGCTCTGTCCTTTGGAGCTGGCCTCGGTGCGTTTCCTTCTTTTGTTAGTCGACAGCGCCATCGTGTGGTTATTTTGATGAGCGCTGGCAGACGGTGCCAGGGAAAAAGCCAAGCTGTTTGCGGCTCCGGCCTCATTGGTGTAGGAGCAGCGCAGGGAAGAGCTCCGCTGGGGGTCCTGGCTCTTAGAGACTGAGAGAATGTGATCCTGTATGTAGCACAGAAGGAAGTGGAATTGTTTCATTGTGGGCTGTGCAGTTTATAAGCTGCAAATGAAAAGGCAATTGCAGCGCAGCCTCTTCTTTTCTGTGTGATCAGCTGCTCAACATGTAACTCGCACACACTGAACTGCATCCACCTCCCTGGAGATATAAAATGTGTATATCACTTTCCTCAAGCTCTATGTATTACCTTGCACTCTAGCAGATCCCAAACCGCTTCAAAACGTCCAGCAGCTACTCAAAAAGAAAAAGTCCAACAAAAAGCTAGTGCTGGCCTTTATAGTGCCCTTGCAGTCCGTAAAATAGACGAAATGCACTAGGGCTTTGAATGCTTCTTCCCAACTATATAAATTCTCTCCAGGTGGCAAAGTCCATCATTACAGCAAAATTTTTCAGCTGGAGTTCTGACTGAGAGATGTGCCAGGACAGAAGGCATTTGCTGACCTACCCTTTTTCCCTGTGTAACTTGGTATTTGCAGTACAATTATTTTCAGTGTGGCTTTGTGCAAGCAGCTAGAGATTACACAGATAGAAGTGTCAAGAGAGATGCTGCTAAAGTACGCCCTTCTTATAGCAGCATTTAAATGGCACACGACGCCTTGCTGCTTTTTCTTTCCTAGAGAGACCCACTGTCAATTTTTTCACTCTGGCTTCTTGATCAAAAATGTCCACCTGAAATGTCTTACAGAAATAGGCTCCAGGTGTAAAAACCAGTACGGGGCTACATTTTCTGCGTGCTCCACATAAGTCACATCAAACTCACTCATCAAACTTCACTCTCTCCTTCCATTCTCCACTGCCTCTACCATTGTGTTCTCTGGATCTCAGAGTCTAAAGGCAGGCGCAATAGTTTCCACTGAGGGGTTGGAAGAGGTGTACAAGCAGCACAAATAGCTTCTGCGCTGCGCAGGCCATTTCTCTGCATTTTAGAGTCTAAGGGAAAGCGCTAGTGTTTCTGCGGAGAGCTGCAACAGCTGCAGAATATGTGTTGTCTTGGCACATGTTTGCAATCCACCATGATGGATCCTTAGTGAAACCAAACTGTGGTTCTGCTTCAAACATCTCACCCTGCTTGGCCACAAAGCTTTCGCTGACATGTCCCATTGCCTTTTTATTGCTGCGTTTCATTTTCAGAGTTTGTACGGAATCATTGCACTTTGCTTCTAAGCTGAACGTCGATACTGCTGGAGTCTCATATGTCCATTTTCTTCTCACACAAAAAAACTGCTTCCTTTAAAACATGCTGATGCGACCTGCTTTCTTGCTCAGCTGTAATTTTAGGGGTGTTCTCTGTCCCGCTTACAGTCTGAATCTAAACTAAGAAGTTTATGGGACACAGATGTGCCAAGACAAATAGTTTGCTTGGACCTTGCCACGTGTATTCAAAAGCATCCTTTCACTCCACCATCAAGTCTCTGCTTTACATCCTGCAAACTTCACACACACATACATACATACAAACTGGAATGAGGCACTTTCTTTCTTTCTTTCTTTCTTTCTTTCTCAGCTACACTCACCTATCCCCCACGCTAACTTCTTTACCGCTTTTCTCTTGGCCTTGCTATGCATACTTTTCCTCTTAAGACACCCATTGTCTGGCCTACCCCTTCCCTACATTGCCTTGCCTTTCCTTTCCTATCCAACCTTGCATTTCTTTGTCATTCCTGGCCATTGTTTTCCTCTTCCTTCCTGACCCATCCATGTCTTTCCCTTGCCCTTCCTACCAGTCCAGTGCCTTGCACCACCCATCCCCCTTGCCACTTTGTCCAGTTTCCCTTCCCCTTTGTCCAGCTCCAATCTTTCATTTCCTTCTCCTTCTAGGACTCTCATTGCCTTGCTTGCCTCTCCTTTGTCTTGCCTGGCAAAGCCACCACTTTTCTTGGCGTTACCTTTGAACCTCTCCTCTCCCTTGCCTTGCATTCCCTTGCTCACTCGTCCCCCACCTGGAATTCAATACCCCTCTTTTTGCGGAATTTCTTCATCTTGCCTTGCCCTGCCTGCTTCTCCTAGGACTCTCAAGGCTTTCACGTACCTCCAGCGTTTCAGGAGCATGTGAGAGGAAGCCCAAAAGAGGTCACGTGCAAGCACACCCATCTGTCCTGGCAGCTTGCTTCTGGCACCTATCCTTACATGTCTTGAATTTTGGACATAAAATTCACATTTCACCTTTGCGCTTCAGGACCAGAATGACAGTTCTTTTGTATACCAAGGAAAGCAGGTAATCCAAGTGTTTTAGGTGCAGATTAGAGATGGCCCATGTGAGATCAAGGCCAGCCAGAGAAGTCTGTCCTAGCCCCTTTTGTGTACCAGCAGTCTTTGAATGTACCTCTCATTTGTCTTGCCTTGGTGACCCCAAAGTTTCCTTGCCTTGCCCTGCCTTGCCTCCCTAGCCTTGCACTCCCTCCAGTGCCTACGCCCACACTTGACCTGCCCACACTTGACTGCTTTCCTCCAGGGAAACCTAGCCTTGCCTAGGCCTTCCTGTTTCTGCCTGGCCTTCCTATGCCCATCCTTGCCTAGAAGTTCTGGGCCTTCTCTCACCTACCACTCTATTTGCTTGCCCCTCATGGCTCCAGCCTTGTCAGCTTCTCCCTTGACTTGCCTACAATTGCTCCTACACTTGGTTTGCATTGCAAAGAGCGGTAGGCAAGGCAAAGCAAAGCAAGGAAGGTCTTTCTAGGTCTTGCCAGGCAAGGCACACATAAGCAAGCAAGCAAAACAAGAGTAGACTAGCCACAGCATCAAAGGCAAGGCAAGGCCAAGTGACTCTGAGTGCCTTTCCTTGGCAAGTAAAAGATATAGTGACAATGTAATAGGGCAGGCGTTAAAGGTACCATGAGGAGGTATAGTCCAGAGAGATATTTATGTCGTAGACCCTTCTGTGCAGGAGCCATTGTTGGACATAGTACAGGACATGGCATACAGTTTGGCTTGGTAAGTTCCTGAAGGAGAATGGCAATGCTTTTTCATGGGAAGGAAAGCACGTAGCCCCAGAGTTGGAGGTGCAGATAAGAAGCTGTGTCGCGCAGCTCAAGGACGACAGCAGCTTCTTGTGCCGGCATATTTGGAAGCACTCCCTCAATTTGTACAGTCATTGAGTCAGTATCCATCTTTGGAAGGCTGTCTGCCTCTAGTAAGAGTGTTCTGACACCATTGTATGGGATCAGTCACTGGATGTTTTGGATTTTGGAGGAGGGGATGCCATTTCTCTTGAAATGAGCTTCTTGTTCTCTTTGGCAAAGAAATTAAGTTTGGATGGGCACTTTGGGTGGTCTCAGTGAATTTAAAGGTTTTTCCCAAGAGGTTTCCCTGTGGGTTAGAGCTGTTGAACTGACAGTGGGAATCTAGACACCAAGTTGTTGAGCTTTTTGTCCTTGTAGCTTTAGTGTGTGAGTAGTCCCTGTTGCCATGCTGCTTGGATCTTGACTCTGAGACTGAAAGCTTAGGAGCGTAGAGCTGAAAAGAAAAGTGCCAATAGCAGGGTGTGTGTTCATTGTTTGATGGGTGAAGCTGAAATTGTAGGCAG
The DNA here is from genome assembly GCF_030490865.1 of Poecile atricapillus. Taxonomy (NCBI): domain Eukaryota; kingdom Metazoa; phylum Chordata; class Aves; order Passeriformes; family Paridae; genus Poecile; species Poecile atricapillus. Next base: position 76,146,135 of record NC_081288.1, on the reverse strand, counting down.
CAAAGAACTTTCTCTCTCCGCTGGCACATTTGTTGAGCGGATGTCTTTGAGTTTGTTACCGGACTCTGCGAGAGGGAAAATGTTTGTTAGGGCAGAGGATTTCGTGTTGCCCTTTGAGTGTGATGCAAAAGTGTTTGCACACTTGGAGGGGGAAGATCAGCAAAGTCTTTTTTTCGTGGCACAGTTAATTTGAGAGCAGGGACGTTTCCAACTCGGCTCTGTCCTTTGGAGCTGGCCTCGGTGCGTTTCCTTCTTTTGTTAGTCGACAGCGCCATCGTGTGGTTATTTTGATGAGCGCTGGCAGACGGTGCCAGGGAAAAAGCCAAGCTGTTTGCGGCTCCGGCCTCATTGGTGTAGGAGCAGCGCAGGGAAGAGCTCCGCTGGGGGTCCTGGCTCTTAGAGACTGAGAGAATGTGATCCTGTATGTAGCACAGAAGGAAGTGGAATTGTTTCATTGTGGGCTGTGCAGTTTATAAGCTGCAAATGAAAAGGCAATTGCAGCGCAGCCTCTTCTTTTCTGTGTGATCAGCTGCTCAACATGTAACTCGCACACACTGAACTGCATCCACCTCCCTGGAGATATAAAATGTGTATATCACTTTCCTCAAACTCTATGTATTACCTTGCACTCTAGCAGATCCCAAACTGCTTCAAAACGTCCAGCAGCTACTCAAAACGAAAAAGTCCAACAAAAAGCTAGTGCTGGCCTTTATAGTGCCTTTGCAGTCTGTAAAATAGACGAAATGCACTAGGGCTTTGAATGCTTCTTCCCAACTATATAAATTCTCTCCAGGTGGCAAAGTCCATCATTACAGCAAAATTTTTCAGCTGGAGTTTTGACTGAGAGATGTGCCAGGACAGAAGGCATTTGCTGACCTACCCTTTTTCCCTGTGTAACTTGGTATTTGCAGTACAATTATTTTCAGTGTGGCTGTGTCCAAGCAGCTAGAGATTACACAGATAGAAGTGTCAAGAGAGATGCTGCTAAAGTACGCCCTTCTTATAGCAGCATTTAAATGGCACACGACGCCTTGCTGCTTGTTCTTTCCTAGAGAGACCCGCTGTCAATTTTTTCACTCTGGCTTCTTGATCAAAAATGTCCACCTGAAATGTCTTACAGAAATAGGCTCCAGGTGTAAAAACCAGTACGGGGCTACATTTTCTGCGTGCTCCACATAAGTCACATCAAACTCACTCATCAAACTTCACTCTCTCCTTCCATTCTCCACTGCCTCTACCATTGTGTTCTCTGGATCTCAGAGTCTAAAGGCAGGCGCAATAGTTTCCACTGAGGGGTTGGAAGAGGTGTACAAGCAGCACAAATAGCTTCTGCGCTGCGCAGGCCATTTCTCTGCATTTTAGAGTCTAAGGGAAAGCGCTAGTGTTTCTGCGGAGAGCTGCAACAGCTGCAGAATATGTGTTGTCTTGGCACATGTTTGCAATCCACCATGATGGATCCTTAGTGAAACCAAACTGTGGTTCTGCTTCAAACATCTCACCCTGCTTGGCCACAAAGCTTTCGCTGACATGTCCCATTGCCTTTTTATTGCTGCGTTTCATTTTCAGAGTTTGTACGGAATCATTGCACTTTGCTTCTAAGCTGAACGTCGATACTGCTGGAGTCTCATATGTCCATTTTCTTCTCACACAAAAAAACTGCTTCCTTTAAAACATGCTGATGCGACCTGCTTTCTTGCTCAGCTGTAATTTTAGGGGTGTTCTCTGTCCCGCTTACAGTCTGAATCTAAACTAAGAAGTTTATGGGACACAGATGTGCCAAGACAAATAGTTTGCTTGGACCTTGCCACGTGTATTCAAAAGCATCCTTTCACTCCACCATCAAGTCTCTGCTTTACATCCTGCAAACTTCACACACACATACATACATACAAACTTGAATGAGGCACTTTCTTTCTTTCTTTCTTTCTTTCTCAGCTACACTCACCTATCCCCCACGCTAACTTCTTTACCGCTTTTCTCTTGGCCTTGCTATGCATACTTTTCCTCTTGAGACACCCATTGTCTGGCCTACCCCTTCCCTACATTGCCTTGCCTTTCCTTTCCTATCCAACCTTGCATTTCTTTGTCATTCCTGGCCATTGTTTTCCTCTTCCTTCCTGACCCATCCATGTCTTTCCCTTGCCCTTCCTACCAGTCCAGTGCCTTGCACCACCCATCCCCCTTGCCACTTTGTCCAGTTTCCCTTCCCCTTTGTCCAGCTCCAATCTTTCATTTCCTTCTCCTTCTAGGACTCTCATTGCCTTGCTTGCCTCTCCTTTGTCTTGCCTGGCAAAGCCACCACTTTTCTTGGCGTTACCTTTGAACCTCTCCTCTCCCTTGCCTTGCATTCCCTTGCTCACTCGTCCCCCACCTGGAATTCAATACCCCTCTTTTTGCGGAATTTCTTCATCTTGCCTTGCCCTGCCTGCTTCTCCTAGGACTCTCAAGGCTTTCACGTACCTCCAGCGTTTCAGGAGCATGTGAGAGGAAGCCCAAAAGAGGTCACGTGCAAGCACACCCATCTGTCCTGGCAGCTTGCTTCTGGCACCTATCCTTACATGTCTTGAATTTTGGACATAAAATTCACATTTCACCTTTGCGCTTCAGGACCAGAATGACAGTTCTTTTGTATACCAAGGAAAGCAGGTAATCCAAGTGTTTTAGGTGCAGATTAGAGATGGCCCATGTGAGATCAAGGCCAGCCAGAGAAGTCTGTCCTAGCCCCTTTTGTGTACCAGCAGTCTTTGAATGTACCTCTCATTTGTCTTGCCTTGGTGACCCCAAAGTTTCCTTGCCTTGCCCTGCTTTGCCTCCCTAGCCTTGCACTCCTTCCAGTGCCTACGCCCACACTTGACCTGCCCACACTTGACTGCTTTCCTCCAGGGAAACCTAGCCTTGCCTAGGCCTTCCTGTTTCTGCCTGGCCTTCCTATGCCCATCCTTGCCTAGAAGTTCTGGGCCTTCTCTCACCTACCACTCCATTTGCTTGCCCCTCATGGCTCCAGCCTTGTCAGCTTCTCCCTTGACTTGCCTACAATTGCTCCTACACTTGGTTTGCATTGCAAAGAGCGGTAGGCAAGGCAAAGCAAAGCAAGGAAGGTCTTTCTAGGTCTTGCCAGGCAAGGCACACATAAGCAAGCAAGCAAAACAAGAGTAGACTAGCCACAGCATCAAAGGCAAGGCAAGGCCAAGTGACTCTGAGTGCCTTTCCTTGGCAAGTAAAAGATATAGTGACAATGTAATAGGGCAGGCGTTAAAGGTACCATGAGGAGGTATAGTCCAGAGAGATATTTATGTCGTAGACCCTTCTGTGCAGGAGCCATTGTTGGACATAGTACAGGACATGGCATACAGTTTGGCTTGGTAAGTTCCTGAAGGAGAATGGCAATGCTTTCTCATGGGAAGGAAAGCACGTAGCCCCAGAGTTGGAGGTGCAGATAAGAAGCTGTGTCGCGCAGCTCAAGGACGACAGCAGCTTCTTGTGCCGGCATATTTGGAAGCACTCCCTCAATTTGTACAGTCATTGAGTCAGTATCCATCTTTGGAAGGCTGTCTGCCTCTAGTAAGAGTGTTCTGACACCATTGTATGGGATCAGTCACTGGATGTTTTGGATTTTGGAGGAGGGGATGCCCTTTCTCTTGAAATGAGCTTCTTGTTCTTCTCTTTGGCAAAGAAATTAAGTTTGGATGGGCACTTTGGGTGGTCTCAGTGAATTTAAAGGTTTTTCCCAAGAGGTTTCCCTGTGGGTTAGAGCTGTTGAACTGACAGTGGGAATCTAGACACCAAGTTGTTGAGCTTTTTGTCCTTGTAGCTTTAGTGTGTGAGTAGTCCCTGTTGCCATGCTGCTTGGATCTTGACTCTGAGACTGAAAGCTTAGGAGCGTAGAGCTGAAAAGAAAAGTGCCAATAGCAGGGTGTGTGTTCATTGTTTGATGGGTGAAGCTGAAATTGTAGGCAGCAAAGAACTTTCTCTCTCCGCTGGCACATTTGTTGAGCGGATGTCTTTGAGTTTGTTACCGGACTCTGCGAGAGTGAAAATGTTTGTTAGGGCAGAGGATTTCGTGTTGCCCTTTGAGTGTGGTGCAAAAGTGTTTGCACAGTTGGAGGGGGAAGATCAGCAAAGTCTTTTTTTCGTGGCACAGTTAATTTGAGAGCAGGGACGTTTCCAACTCGGCTCTGTCCTTTGGAGCTGGCCTCGGTGCGTTTCCTTCTTTTGTTAGTCGACAGCGCCATCGTGTGGTTATTTTGATGAGCGCTGGCAGACGGTGCCAGGGAAAAAGCCAAGCTGTTTGCGGCTCCGGCCTCATTGGTGTAGGAGCAGCGCAGGGAAGAGCTCCGCTGGGGGTCCTGGCTCTTAGAGACTGAGAGAATGTGATCCTGTATGTAGCACAGAAGGAAGTGGAATTGTTTCATTGTGGGCTGTGCAGTTTATAAGCTGCAAATGAAAAGGCAATTGCAGCGCAGCCTCTTCTTTTCTGTGTGATCAGCTGCTCAACATGTAACTCGCACACACTGAACTGCATCCACCTCCCTGGAGATAAAAAATGTGTATATCACTTTCCTCAAACTCTATGTATTACCTTGCACTCTAGCAGATCCCAAACCGCTTCAAAACGTCCAGCAGCTACTCAAAAAGAAAAAGTCCAACAAAAAGCTAGTGCTGGCCTTTATAGTGCCCTTGCAGTCCGTAAAATAGACGAAATGCACTAGGGCTTTGAATGCTTCTTCCCAACTATATAAATTCTCTCCAGGTGGCAAAGTCCATCATTACAGCAAAATTTTTCAGCTGGAGTTCTGACTGAGAGATGTGCCAGGACAGAAGGCATTTGCTGACCTACCCTTTTTCCCTGTGTAACTTGGTATTTGCAGTACAATTATTTTCAGTGTGGCTGTGTCCAAGCAGCTAGAGATTACACAGATAGAAGTGTCAAGAGAGATGCTGCTAAAGTACGCCCTTCTTATAGCAGCATTTAAATGGCACACGACGCCTTGCTGCTTGTTCTTTCCTAGAGAGACCCGCTGTCAATTTTTTCACTCTGGCTTCTTGATCAAAAATGTCCACCTGAAATGTCTTACAGAAATAGGCTCCAGGTGTAAAAACCAGTACGGGGCTACATTTTCTGCGTGCTCCACATAAGTCACATCAAACTCACTCATCAAACTTCACTCTCTCCTTCCATTCTCCACTGCCTCTACCATTGTGTTCTCTGGATCTCAGAGTCTAAAGGCAGGCGCAATAGTTTCCACTGAGGGGTTGGAAGAGGTGTACAAGCAGCACAAATAGCTTCTGCGCTGCGCAGGCCATTTCTCTGCATTTTAGAGTCTAAGGGAAAGCGCTAGTGTTTCTGCGGAGAGCTGCAACAGCTGCAGAATATGTGTTGTCTTGGCACATGTTTGCAATCCACCATGATGGATCCTTAGTGAAACCAAACTGTGGTTCTGCTTCAAACATCTCACCCTGCTTGGCCACAAAGCTTTCGCTGACATGTCCCATTGCCTTTTTATTGCTGCGTTTCATTTTCAGAGTTTGTACGGAATCATTGCACTTTGCTTCTAAGCTGAACGTCGATACTGCTGGAGTCTCATATGTCCATTTTCTTCTCACACAAAAAAACTGCTTCCTTTAAAACATGCTGATGCGACCTGCTTTCTTGCTCAGCTGTAATTTTAGGGGTGTTCTCTGTCCCGCTTACAGTCTGAATCTAAACTAAGAAGTTTATGGGACACAGATGTGCCAAGACAAATAGTTTGCTTGGACCTTGCCACGTGTATTCAAAAGCATCCTTTCACTCCACCATCAAGTCTCTGCTTTACATCCTGCAAACTTCACACACACATACATACATACAAACTGGAATGAGGCACTTTCTTTCTTTCTTTCTTTCTTTCTTTCTCAGCTACACTCACCTATCCCCCACGCTAACTTCTTTACCGCTTTTCTCTTGGCCTTGCTATGCATACTTTTCCTCTTAAGACACCCATTGTCTGGCCTACCCCTTCCCTACATTGCCTTGCCTTTCCTTTCCTATCCAACCTTGCATTTCTTTGTCATTCCTGGCCATTGTTTTCCTCTTCCTTCCTGACCCATCCATGTCTTTCCCTTGCCCTTCCTACCAGTCCAGTGCCTTGCACCACCCATCCCCCTTGCCACTTTGTCCAGTTTCCCTTCCCCTTTGTCCAGCTCCAATCTTTCATTTCCTTCTCCTTCTAGGACTCTCATTGCCTTGCTTGCCTCTCCTTTGTCTTGCCTGGCAAAGCCACCACTTTTCTTGGCGTTACCTTTGAACCTCTCCTCTCCCTTGCCTTGCATTCCCTTGCTCACTCGTCCCCCACCTGGAATTCAATACCCCTCTTTTTGCGGAATTTCTTCATCTTGCCTTGCCCTGCCTGCTTCTCCTAGGACTCTCAAGGCTTTCACGTACCTCCAGCGTTTCAGGAGCATGTGAGAGGAAGCCCAAAAGAGGTCACGTGCAAGCACACCCATCTGTCCTGGCAGCTTGCTTCTGGCACCTATCCTTACATGTCTTGAATTTTGGACATAAAATTCACATTTCACCTTTGCGCTTCAGGACCAGAATGACAGTTCTTTTGTATACCAAGGAAAGCAGGTAATCCAAGTGTTTTAGGTGCAGATTAGAGATGGCCCATGTGAGATCAAGGCCAGCCAGAGAAGTCTGTCCTAGCCCCTTTTGTGTACCAGCAGTCTTTGAATGTACCTCTCATTTGTCTTGCCTTGGTGACCCAAAAGTTTCCTTGCCTTGCCCTGCCTTGCCTCCCTAGCCTTGCACTCCCTCCAGTGCCTACGCCCACACTTGACCTGCCCACACTTGACTGCTTTCCTCCAGGGAAACCTAGCCTTGCCTAGGCCTTCCTGTTTCTGCCTGGCCTTCCTATGCCCATCCTTGCCTAGAAGTTCTGGGCCTTCTCTCACCTACCACTCCATTTGCTTGCCCCTCATGGCTCCAGCCTTGTCAGCTTCTCCCTTGACTTGCCTACAATTGCACCTACACTTGGTTTGCATTGCAAAGAGCGGTAGGCAAGGCAAAGCAAAGCAAGGAAGGTCTTTCTAGGTCTTGCCAGGCAAGGCACACATAAGCAAGCAAGCAAAACAAGAGTAGACTAGCCACAGCATCAAAGGCAAGGCAAGGCCAAGTGACTCTGAGTGCCTTTCCTTGGCAAGTAAAAGATATAGTGACAATGTAATAGGGCAGGCGTTAAAGGTACCATGAGGAGGTATAGTCCAGAGAGATATTTATGTCGTAGACCCTTCTGTGCAGGAGCCATTGTTGGACATAGTACAGGACATGGCATACAGTTTGGCTTGGTAAGTTCCTGAAGGAGAATGGCAATGCTTTCTCATGGGAAGGAAAGCACGTAGCCCCAGAGTTGGAGGTGCAGATAAGAAGCTGTGTCGCGCAGCTCAAGGACGACAGCAGCTTCTTGTGCCGGCATATTTGGAAGCACTCCCTCAATTTGTACAGTCATTGAGTCAGTATCCATCTTTGGAAGGCTGTCTGCCTCTAGTAAGAGTGTTCTGACACCATTGTATGGGATCAGTCACTGGATGTTTTGGATTTTGGAGGAGGGGATGCCCTTTCTCTTGAAATAAGCTTCTTGTTCTTCTCTTTGGCAAAGAAATTAAGTTTGGATGGGCACTTTGGGTGGTCTCAGTGAATTTAAAGGTTTTTCCCAAGAGGTTTCCCTGTGGGTTAGAGCTGTTGAACTGACAGTGGGAATCTAGACACCAAGTTGTTGAGCTTTTTGTCCTTGTAGCTTTAGTGTGTGAGTAGTCCCTGTTGCCATGCTGCTTGGATCTTGACTCTGAGACTGAAAGCTTAGGAGCGTAGAGCTGAAAAGAAAAGTGCCAATAGCAGGGTGTGTGTTCATTGTTTGATGGGTGAAGCTGAAATTGCAGGCAGCAAAGAACTTTCTCTCTCCGCTGGCACATTTGTTGAGCGGATGTCTTTGAGTTTGTTACCGGACTCTGCGAGAGTGAAAATGTTTGTTAGGGCAGAGGATTTCGTGTTGCCCTTTGAGTGTGGTGCAAAAGTGTTTGCACAGTTGGAGGGGGAAGATCAGCAAAGTCTTTTTTTCCTGGCACAGTTAATTTGAGAGCAGGGACGTTTCCAACTCGGCTCTGTCCTTTGGAGCTGGCCTCGGTGCCTTTCCTTCTTTTGTTAGTCGACAGCGCCATCGTGTGGTTATTTTGATGAGCGCTGGCAGACGGTGCCAGGGAAAAAGCCAAGCTGTTTGCGGCTCCGGCCTCATTGGTGTAGGAGCAGCGCAGGGAAGAGCTCCGCTGGGGGTCCTGGCTCTTAGAGACTGAGAGAATGTGATCCTGTATGTAGCACAGAAGGAAGTGGAATTGTTTCATTGTGGGCTGTGCAGTTTATAAGCTGCAAATGAAAAGGCAATTGCAGCGCAGCCTCTTCTTTTCTGTGTGATCAGCTGCTCAACATGTAACTCGCACACACTGAACTGCATCCACCTCCCTGGAGATATAAAATGTGTATATCACTTTCCTCAAGCTCTATGTATTACCTTGCACTCTAGCAGATCCCAAACCGCTTCAAAACGTCCAGCAGCTACTCAAAAAGAAAAAGTCCAACAAAAAGCTAGTGCTGGCCTTTATAGTGCCCTTGCAGTCCGTAAAATAGACGAAATGCACTAGGGCTTTGAATGCTTCTTCCCAACTATATAAATTCTCTCCAGGTGGCAAAGTCCATCATTACAGCAAAATTTTTCAGCTGGAGTTCTGACTGAGAGATGTGCCAGGACAGAAGGCATTTGCTGACCTACCCTTTTTCCCTGTGTAACTTGGTATTTGCAGTACAATTATTTTCAGTGTCGCTGTGTCCAAGCAGCTAGAGATTACACAGATAGAAGTGTCAAGAGAGATGCTGCTAAAGTACGCCCTTCTTATAGCAGCATTTAAATGGCACACGACGCCTTGCTGCTTTTTCTTTCCTAGAGAGACCCGCTGTCAATTTTTTCACTCTGGCTTCTTGATCAAAAATGTCCACCTGAAATGTCTTACAGAAATAGGCCCCAGGTGTAAAAACCAGTACGGGGCTACATTTTCTGCGTGCTCCACATAAGTCACATCAAACTCACTCATCAAACTTCACTCTCTCCTTCCATTCTCCACTGCCTCTACCATTGTGTTCTCTGGATCTCAGAGTCTAAAGGCAGGCGCAATAGTTTCCACTGAGGGGTTGGAAGAGGTGTACAAGCAGCACAAATAGCTTCTGCGCTGCGCAGGCCATTTCTCTCCATTTTAGAGTCTAAGGGAAAGCGCTAGTGTTTCTGCGGAGAGCTGCAACAGCTGCAGAATATGTGTTGTCTTGGCACATGTTTGCAATCCACCATGATGGATCCTTAGTGAAACCAAACTGTGGTTCTGCTTCAAACATCTCACCCTGCTTGGCCACAAAGCTTTCGCTGACATGTCCCATTGCCTTTTTATTGCTGCGTTTCATTTTCAGAGTTTGTACGGAATCATTGCACTTTGCTTCTAAGCTGAACGTCGATACTGCTGGAGTCTCATATGTCCATTTTCTTCTCACACAAAAAAACTGCTTCCTTTAAAACATGCTGATGCGACCTGCTTTCTTGCTCAGCTGTAATTTTAGGGGTGTTCTCTGTCCCGCTTACAGTCTGAATCTAAACTAAGAAGTTTATGGGACACAGATGTGCCAAGACAAATAGTTTGCTTGGACCTTGCCACGTGTATTCAAAAGCATCCTTTCACTCCACCATCAAGTCTCTGCTTTACATCCTGCAAACTTCACACACACATACATACATACAAACTGGAATGAGGCACTTTCTTTCTTTCTTTCTTTCTCAGCTACACTCACCTATCCCCCACGCTAACTTCTTTACCGCTTTTCTCTTGGCCTTGCTATGCATACTTTTCCTCTTAAGACACCCATTGTCTGGCCTACCCCTTCCCTACATTGCCTTGCCTTTCCTTTCCTATCCAACCTTGCATTTCTTTGTCATTCCTGGCCATTGTTTTCCTCTTCCTTCCTGACCCATCCATGTCTTTCCCTTGCCCTTCCTACCAGTCCAGTGCCTTGCACCACCCATCCCCCTTGCCACTTTGTCCAGTTTCCCTTCCCCTTTGTCCAGCTCCAATCTTTCATTTCCTTCTCCTTCTAGGACTCTCATTGCCTTGCTTGCCTCTCCTTTGTCTTGCCTGGCAAAGCCACCACTTTTCTTGGCGTTACCTTTGAACCTCTCCTCTCCCTTGCCTTGCATTCCCTTGCTCACTCGTCCCCCACCTGGAATTCAATACCCCTCTTTTTGCGGAATTTCTTCATCTTGCCTTGCCCTGCCTGCTTCTCCTAGGACTCTCAAGGCTTTCACGTACCTCCAGCGTTTCAGGAGCATGTGAGAGGAAGCCCAAAAGAGGTCACGTGCAAGCACACCCATCTGTCCTGGCAGCTTGCTTCTGGCACCTATCCTTACATGTCTTGAATTTTGGACATAAAATTCACATTTCACCTTTGCGCTTCAGGACCAGAATGACAGTTCTTTTGTATACCAAGGAAAGCAGGTAATCCAAGTGTTTTAGGTGCAGATTAGAGATGGCCCATGTGAGATCAAGGCCAGCCAGAGAAGTCTGTCCTAGCCCCTTTTGTGTACCAGCAGTCTTTGAATGTACCTCTCATTTGTCTTGCCTTGGTGACCCAAAAGTTTCCTTGCCTTGCCCTGCCTTGCCTCCCTAGCCTTGCACTCCCTCCAGTGCCTACGCCCACACTTGACCTGCCCACACTTGACTGCTTTCCTCCAGGGAAACCTAGCCTTGCCTAGGCCTTCCTGTTTCTGCCTGGCCTTCGTATGCCCATCCTTGCCTAGAAGTTCTGGGCCTTCTCTCACCTACCACTCCATTTGCTTGCCCCTCATGGCTCCAGCCTTGTCAGCTTCTCCCTTGACTTGCCTACAATTGCTCCTACACTTGGTTTGCATTGCAAAGAGCGGTAGGCAAGGCAAAGCAAAGCAAGGAAGGTCTTTCTAGGTCTTGCCAGGCAAGGCACACATAAGCAAGCAAGCAAAACAAGAGTAGACTAGCCACAGCATCAAAGGCAAGGCAAGGCCAAGTGACTCTGAGTGCCTTTCCTTGGCAAGTAAAAGATATAGTGACAATGTAATAGGGCAGGCGTTAAAGGTACCATGAGGAGGTATAGTCCAGAGAGATATTTATGTCGTAGACCCTTCTGTGCAGGAGCCATTGTTGGACATAGTACAGGACATGGCATACAGTTTGGCTTGGAAAGTTCCTGAAGGAGAATGGCAATGCTTTCTCATGGGAAGGAAAGCACGTAGCCCCAGAGTTGGAGGTGCAGATAAGAAGCTGTGTCGCGCAGCTCAAGGACGACAGCAGCTTCTTGTGCCGGCATATTTGGAAGCACTCCCTCAATTTGTACAGTCATTGAGTCAGTATCCATCTTTGGAAGGCTGTCTGCCTCTAGTAAGAGTGTTCTGACACCATTGTATGGGATCAGTCACTGGATGTTTTGGATTTTGGAGGAGGGGATGCCCTTTCTCTTGAAATGAGCTTCTTGTTCTTCTCTTTGGCAAAGAAATTAAGTTTGGATGGGCACTTTGGGTGGTCTCAGTGAATTTAAAGGTTTTTCCCAAGAGGTTTCCCTGTGGGTTAGAGCTGTTGAACTGACAGTGGGAATCTAGACACCAAGTTGTTGAGCTTTTTGTCCTTGTAGCTTTAGTGTGTGAGTAGTCCCTGTTGCCATGCTGCTTGGATCTTGACTCTGAGACTGAAAGCTTAGGAGCGCAGAGCTGAAAAGAAAAGTGCCAATAGCAGGGTGTGTGTTCATTGTTTGATGGGTGAAGCTGAAATTGTAGGCAGCAAAGAACTTTCTCTCTCCGCTGGCACATTTGTTGAGCGGATGTCTTTGAGTTTGTTACCGGACTCTGCGAGAGTGAAAATGTTTGTTAGGGCAGAGGATTTCGTGTTGCCCTTTGAGTGTGGTGCAAAAGTGTTTGCACAGTTGGAGGGGGAAGATCAGCAAAGTCTTTTTTTCCTGGCACAGTTAATTTGAGAGCAGGGACGTTTCCAACTCGGCTCTGTCCTTTGGAGCTGGCCTCGGTGCGTTTCCTTCTTTTGTTAGTTGACAGCGCCATCGTGTGGTTATTTTGATGAGCGCTGGCAGACGGTGCCAGGGAAAAAGCCAAGCTGTTTGCGGCTCCGGCCTCATTGGTGTAGGAGCAGCGCAGGGAAGAGCTCCGCTGGGGGTCCTGGCTCTTAGAGACTGAGAGAATGTGATCCTGTATGTAGCACAGAAGGAAGTGGAATTGTTTCATTGTGGGCTGTGCAGTTTATAAGCTGCAAATGAAAAGGCAATTGCAGCGCAGCCTCTTCTTTTCTGTGTGATCAGCTGCTCAACATGTAACTCGCACACACTGAACTGCATCCACCTCCCTGGAGATATAAAATGTGTATATCACTTTCCTCAAGCTCTATGTATTACCTTGCACTCTAGCAGATCCCAAACCGCTTCAAAACGTCCAGCAGCTACTCAAAAAGAAAAAGTCCAACAAAAAGCTAGTGCTGGCCTTTATAGTGCCCTTGCAGTCTGTAAAATAGACGAAATGCACTAGGGCTTTGAATGTTTCTTCCCAACTATATAAATTCTCTCCAAGTGGCAAAGTCCATCATTACAGCAAAATTTTTCAGCTGGAGTTCTGACTGAGAGATGTGCCAGGACAGAAGGCATTTGCTGACCTACCCTTTTTCCCTGTGTAACTTGGTATTTGCAGTACAATTATTTTCAGTGTCGCTGTGTCCAAGCAGCTAGAGATTACACAGATAGAAGTGTCAAGAGAGATGCTGCTAAAGTACGCCCTTCTTATAGCAGCATTTAAATGGCACACGACGCCTTGCTGCTTTTTCTTTCCCAGAGACACCTGCTGTCAATTTTTTCACTCTGGCTTCTTGATCAAAAATGTCCGCCTGAAATGTCTTACAGAAATAGGCTCCAGGTGTAAAAACCAGTACGGGGCTACATTTTCTGCGTGCTCCACATAAGTCACATCAAACTCACTCATCAAACTTCACTCTCTCCTTCCATTCTCCACTGCCTCTACCATTGTGTTCTCTGGATCTCAGAGTCTAAAGGCAGGCGCAAAAGTTTCCACTGAGGGGTTAGAAGGGGTGTACAAGCAGCACAAATAGCTTCTGCGCTGCGCAGGCCATTTCTCTGCATTTTAGAGTCTAAGGGAAAGCGCTAGTGTTCCTGCGGAGTGCTGCAACAGCTGCAGAATATGTGTTGTCTTGGCACATGTTTGCAATCCACCATGATGGATCCTTAGTGAAACCAAACTGTGGTTCTGCTTCAAACATCTCACCCTGCTTGGCCACAAAGCTTTCGCTGACATGTCCCATTGCCTTTTTATTGCTGCGTTTCATTTTCAGAGTTTGTACGGAATCATTGCACTTTGCTTCTAAGCTGAACGTCGATATTGCTGGAGTCTCATATGTCCATTTTCTTCTCACACAAAAAAACTGCTTCCTTTAAAACATGCTGATGCGACCTGCTTTCTTGCTCAGCTGTAATTTTAGGGGTGTTCTCTGTCCCGCTTACAGTCTGAATCTAAACTAAGAAGTTTATGGGACACAGATGTGCCAAGACAAATAGTTTGCTTGGACCTTGCCACGTGTATTCAAAAGCATCCTTTCACTCCACCATCAAGTCTCTGCTTTACATCCTGCAAACTTCACACACACATACATACATACAAACTGGAATGAGGCACTTTCTTTCTTTCTTTCTTTCTCAGCTACACTCACCTATCCCCCACGCTAACTTCTTTACCGCTTTTCTCTTGGTCTTGCTATGCATACTTTTCCTCTTAAGACACCCATTGTCTGGCCTACCCCTTCCCTACATTGCCTTGCCTTTCCTTTCCTATCCAACCTTGCATTTCTTTGTCATTCCTGGCCATTGTTTTCCTCTTCCTCCCTGACCCATCCATGTCTTTCCCTTGCCCTTCCTACCAGTCCAGTGCCTTGCACCACCCATCCCCCTTGCCACTTTGTCCAGTTTCCCTTCCCCTTTGTCCAGCTCCAATCTTTCATTTCCTTCTCCTTCTAGGACTCTCATTGCCTTGCTTGCCTCTCCTTTGTCTTGCCTGGCAAAGCCACCACTTTTCTTGGCGTTACCTTTGAACCTCTCCTCTCCCTTGCCTTGCATTCCCTTGCTCACTCGTCCCCCACCTGGAATTCAATACCCCTCTTTTTGCGGAATTTCTTCATCTTGCCTTGCCCTGCCTGCTTCTCCTAGGACTCTCAAGGCTTTCACGTACCTCCAGCGTTTCAGGAGCATGTGAGAGGAAGCCCAAAAGAGGTCACGTGCAAGCACACCCATCTGTCCTGGCAGCTTGCTTCTGGCACCTATCCTTACATGTCTTGAATTTTGGACATAAAATTCACATTTCACCTTTGCGCTTCAGGACCAGAATGACAGTTCTTTTGTATACCAAGGAAAGCAGGTAATCCAAGTGTTTTAGGTGCAGATTAGAGATGGCCCATGTGAGATCAAGGCCAGACAGAGAAGTCTGTCCTAGCCCCTTTTGTGTACCAGCAGTCTTTGAATGTACCTCTCATTTGTCTTGCCTTGGTGACCCAAAAGTTTCCTTGCCTTGCCCTGCCTTGCCTCCCTAGCCTTGCACTCCCTCCAGTGCCTACGCCCACACTTGACCTGCCCACACTTGACCTGCCCACACTTGACTGCTTTCCTCCAGGGAAACCTAGCCTTGCCTAGGCCTTCCTGTTTCTGCCTGGCCTTCCTATGCCCATCCTTGCCTAGAAGTTCTGGGCCTTCTCTCACCTACCACTCCATTTGCTTGCCCCTCATGGCTCCAGCCTTGTCAGCTTCTCCCTTGACTTGCCTACAATTGCGCCTACACTTGGTTTGCATTGCAAAGAGCGGTAGGCAAGGCAAAGCAAAGCAAGGAAGGTCTTTCTAGGTCTTGCCAGGCAAGGCACACATAAGCAAGCAAGCAAAACAAGAGTAGACTAGCCACAGCATCAAAGGCAAGGCAAGGCCAAGTGACTCTGAGTGCCTTTCCTTGGCAAGTAAAAGATATAGTGACAATGTAATAGGGCAGGCGTTAAAGGTACCATGAGGAGGTATAGTCCAGAGAGATATTTATGTCGTAGACCCTTCTGTGCAGGAGCCATTGTTGGACATAGTACAGGACATGGCATACAGCTTGGCTTGGTAAGTTCCTGAAGGAGAATGGCAATGCTTTCTCATGGGAAGGAAAGCACGTAGCCCCAGAGTTGGAGGTGCAGATAAGAAGCTGTGTCGCGCAGCTCAAGGACGACAGCAGCTTCTTGTGCCGGCATATTTGGAAGCACTCCCTCAATTTGTACAGTCATTGAGTCAGTATCCATCTTTGGAAGGCTGTCTGCCTCTAGTAAGAGTGTTCTGACACCATTGTATGGGATCAGTCACTGGATGTTTTGGATTTTGGAGGAGGGGATGCCCTTTCTCTTGAAATGAGCTTCTTGTTCTTCTCTTTGGCAAAGAAATTAAGTTTGGATGGGCACTTTGGGTGGTCTCAGTGAATTTAAAGGTTTTTCCCAAGAGGTTTCCCTGTGGGTTAGAGCTGTTGAACTGACAGTGGGAATCTAGACACCAAGTTGTTGAGCTTTTTGTCCTTGTAGCTTTAGTGTGTGAGTAGTCCCTGTTGCCATGCTGCTTGGATCTTGACTCTGAGACTGAAAGCTTAGGAGCGTAGAGCTGAAAAGAAAAGTGCTAATAGCAGGGTGTGTGTTCATTGTTTGATGGGTGAAGCTGAAATTGTAGGCAGCAAAGAACTTTCTCTCTCCGCTGGCACATTTGTTGAGCGGATGTCTTTGAGTTTGTTACCGGACTCTGCGAGAGTGAAAATGTTTGTTAGGGCAGAGGATTTCGTGTTGCCCTTTGAGTGTGGTGCAAAAGTGTTTGCACACTTGGAGGGGGAAGATCAGCAAATTCTTTTTTTCCTGGCACAGTTAATTTGAGAGCAGGGACGTTTCCAACTCGGCTCTGTCCTTTGGAGCTGGCCTCGGTGCCTTTCCTTCTTTTGTTAGTCGACAGCGCCATCGTGTGGTTATTTTGATGAGCGCTGGCAGCCGGTGCCAGGGAAAAAGCCAAGCTGTTTGCGGCTCCGGCCTCATTGGTGTAGGAGCAGCGCAGGGAAGAGCTCCGCTGGGGGTCCTGGCTCTTAGAGACTGAGAGAATGTGATCCTGTATGTAGCACAGAAGGAAGTGGAATTGTTTCATTGTGGGCTGTGCAGTTTATAAGCTGCAAATGAAAAGGCAATTGCAGCGCAGCCTCTTCTTTTCTGTGTGATCAGCTGCTCAACATGTAACTCGCACACACTGAACTGCATCCACCTCCCTGGAGATATAAAATGTGTATATCACTTTCCTCAAGCTCTATGTATTACCTTGCACTCTAGCAGATCCCAAACCGCTTCAAAACGTCCAGCAGCTACTCAAAACGAAAAAGTCCAACAAAAAGCTAGTGCTGGCCTTTATAGTGCCTTTGCAGTCTGTAAAATAGACGAAATGCACTAGGGCTTTGTATGTTTCTTCCCAACTATATAAATTCTCTCCAAGTGGCAAAGTCCATCATTACAGCAAAATTTTTCAGCTGGAGTTCTGACTGAGAGATGTGCCAGGACAGAAGGCATTTGCTGACCTACCCTTTTTCCCTGTGTAACTTGGTATTTGCAGTACAATTATTTTCAGTGTGGCTGTGTCCAAGCAGCTAGAGATTACACAGATAGAAGTGTCAAGAGAGATGCTGCTAAAGTACGCCCTTCTTATAGCAGCATTTAAATGGCACACGACGCCTTGCTGCTTGTTCTTTCCTAGAGAGACCCGCTGTCAATTTTTTCACTCTGGCTTCTTGATCAAAAATGTCCACCTGAAATGTCTTACAGAAATAGGCTCCAGGTGTAAAAACCAGTACGGGGCTACATTTTCTGCGTGCTCCACATAAGTCACATCAAACTCACTCATCAAACTTCACTCTCTCCTTCCATTCTCCACCACTTCCTCTACCATTGTGTTCTCTGGATCTCAGAGTCTAAAGGCAGGCGTAATAGCTTCCACTGAGGGGTTGGAAGAGGTGTACAAGCAGCACAAATAGCTTCTGCGCTGCGCAGGCCATTTCTCTGCATTTTAGAGTCTAAGGGAAAGCGCTAGTGTTCCTGCGGAGAGCTGCAACAGCTGCAGAATATGTGTTGTCTTGGCACATGTTTGCAATCCACCATGATGGATCCTTAGTGAAACCAAACTGTGGTTCTGCTTCAAACATCTCACCCTGCTTGGCCACAAAGCTTTCGCTGACATGTCCCATTGCCTTTTTATTGCTGCGTTTCATTTTCAGAGTTTGTACGGAATCATTGCACTTTGCTTCTAAGCTGAACGTCGATACTGCTGGAGTCTCATATGTCCATTTTCTTCTCACACAAAAAAACTGCTTCCTTTAAAACATGCTGATGCGACCTGCTTTCTTGCTCAGCTGTAATTTTAGGGGTGTTCTCTGTCCCGCTTACAGTCTGAATCTAAACTAAGAAGTTTATGGGACACAGATGTGCCAAGACAAATAGTTTGCTTGGACCTTGCCACGTGTATTCAAAAGCATCCTTTCACTCCACCATAAAGTCACTGCTTTCTTCTGCTTTACATCCTGCAAACTTCACACACACATACATACATACTGGAATGAGGCACTTTCTTTCTTTCTTTCTCAGCTACACTCACCTATTCCCCACGCTAACTTCTTTACCGCTTTTCTCTTGGCCTTGCTATGCATACTTTTCCTCTTGAGACACCCATTGTCTGGCCTACCCCTTCCCTACATTGCCTTGCCTTTCCTTTCCTATCCAACCTTGCATTTCTTTGTCATTCCTGGCCATTGTTTTCCTCTTCCTTCCTGACCCATCCATGTCTTTCCCTTGCCCTTCCTACCAGTCCAGTGCCTTGCACCACCCATCCCCCTTGCCACTTTGTCCAGTTTCCCTTCCCCTTTGTCCAGCTCCAATCTTTCATTTCCTTCTCCTTCTAGGACTCTCATTGCCTTGCTTGCCTCTCCTTTGTCTTGCCTGGCAAAGCCACCACTTTTCTTGGCGTTACCTTTGAACCTCTCCTCTCCCTTGCCTTGCATTCCCTTGCTCACTCGTCCCCCACCTGGAATTCAATACCCCTCTTTTTGCGGAATTTCTTCATCTTGCCTTGCCCTGCCTGCTTCTCCTAGGACTCTCAAGGCTTTCACGTACCTCCAGCGTTTCAGGAGCATGTGAGAGGAAGCCCAAAAGAGGTCACGTGCAAGCACACCCATCTGTCCTGGCAGCTTGCTTCTGGCACCTATCCTTACATGTCTTGAATTTTGGACATAAAATTCACATTTCACCTTTGCGCTTCAGGACCAGAATGACAGTTCTTTTGTATACCAAGGAAAGCAGGTAATCCAAGTGTTTTAGGTGCAGATTAGAGATGGCCCATGTGAGATCAAGGCCAGACAGAGAAGTCTGTCCTAGCCCCTTTTGTGTACCAGCAGTCTTTGAATGTACCTCTCATTTGTCTTGCCTTGGTGACCCAAAAGTTTCCTTGCCTTGCCCTGCCTTGCCTCCCTAGCCTTGCACTCCCTCCAGTGCCTACGCCCACACTTGACCTGCCCACACTTGACTGCTTTCCTCCAGGGAAACCTAGCCTTGCCTAGGCCTTCCTGTTTCTGCCTGGCCTTCCTATGCCCATCCTTGCCTAGAAGTTCTGGGCCTTCTCTCACCTACCACTCCATTTGCTTGCCCCTCATGGCTCCAGCCTTGTCAGCTTCTCCCTTGACTTGCCTACAATTGCGCCTACACTTGGTTTGCATTGCAAAGAGCGGTAGGCAAGGCAAAGCAAAGCAAGGAAGGTCTTTCTAGGTCTTGCCAGGCAAGGCACACATAAGCAAGCAAGCAAAACAAGAGTAGACTAGCCACAGCATCAAAGGCAAGGCAAGGCCAAGTGACTCTGAGTGCCTTTCCTTGGCAAGTAAAAGATATAGTGACAATGTAATAGGGCAGGCGTTAAAGGTACCATGAGGAGGTATAGTCCAGAGAGATATTTATGTCGTAGACCCTTCTGTGCAGGAGCCATTGTTGGACATAGTACAGGACATGGCATACAGCTTGGCTTGGTAAGTTCCTGAAGG
Source organism: Poecile atricapillus (assembly GCF_030490865.1). Taxonomy (NCBI): domain Eukaryota; kingdom Metazoa; phylum Chordata; class Aves; order Passeriformes; family Paridae; genus Poecile; species Poecile atricapillus. The sequence goes on along the minus strand of NC_081288.1, from coordinate 76,126,918 downwards.
AGAATGGCAATGCTTTCTCATGGGAAGGAAAGCACGTAGCCCCAGAGTTGGAGGTGCAGATAAGAAGCTGTGTCGCGCAGCTCAAGGACGACAGCAGCTTCTTGTGCCGGCATATTTGGAAGCACTCCCTCAATTTGTACAGTCATTGAGTCAGTATCCATCTTTGGAAGGCTGTCTGCCTCTAGTAAGAGTGTTCTGACACCATTGTATGGGATCAGTCACTGGATGTTTTGGATTTTGGAGGAGGGGATGCCCTTTCTCTTGAAATGAGCTTCTTGTTCTTCTCTTTGGCAAAGAAATTAAGTTTGGATGGGCACTTTGGGTGGTCTCAGTGAATGTAAAGGTTTTTCCCAAGAGGTTTCCCTGTGGGTTAGAGCTGTTGAACTGACAGTGGGAATCTAGACACCAAGTTGTTGAGCTTTTTGTCCTTGTAGCTTTAGTGTGTGAGTAGTCCCTGTTGCCATGCTGCTTGGATCTTGACTCTGAGACTGAAAGCTTAGGAGCGTAGAGCTGAAAAGAAAAGTGCCAATAGCAGGGTGTGTGTTCATTGTTTGATGGGTGAAGCTGAAATTGTAGGCAGCAAAGAACTTTCTCTCTCCGCTGGCACATTTGTTGAGCGGATGTCTTTGAGTTTGTTACCGGACTCTGCGAGAGTGAAAATGTTTGTTAGGGCAGAGGATTTCGTGTTGCCCTTTGAGTGTGGTGCAAAAGTGTTTGCATAGTTGGAGGGGGAAGATCAGCAAAGTCTTTTTTTCCTGGCACAGTTAATTTGAGAGCAGGGACGTTTCCACCTCGGCTCTGTCCTTTGGAGCTGGCCTCGGTGCGTTTCCTTCTTTTGTTAGTCGACAGCGCCATCGTGTGGTTATTTTGATGAGCGCTGGCAGCCGGTGCCAGGGAAAAAGCCAAGCTGTTTGCGGCTCCGGCCTCATTGGTGTAGGAGCAGCGCAGGGAAGAGCTCCGCTGGGGGTCCTGGCTCTTAGAGACTGAGAGAATGTGATCCTGTATGTAGCACAGAAGGAAGTGGAATTGTTTCATTGTGGGCTGTGCAGTTTATAAGCTGCAAATGAAAAGGCAATTGCAGCGCAGCCTCTTCTTTTCTGTGTGATCAGCTGCTCAACATGTAACTCGCACACACTGAACTGCATCCACCTCCCTGGAGATATAAAATGTGTATATCACTTTCCTCAAACTCTATGTATTACCTTGCACTCTAGCAGATCCCAAACCGCTTCAAAATGTCCAGCAGCTACTCAAAAAGTCCAACAAAAAGCTAGTGCTGGCCTTTATAGTGCCCTTGCAGTCCGTAAAATAGACGAAATGCACTAGGGCTTTGAATGCTTCTTCCCAACTATATAAATTCTCTCCAGGTGGCAAAGTCCATCATTACAGCAAAATTTTTCAGCTGGAGTTCTGACTGAGAGATGTGCCAGGACAGAAGGCATTTGCTGACCTACCCTTTTTCCCTGTGTAACTTGGTATTTGCAGTACAATTATTTTCAGTGTCGCTGTGTCCAAGCAGCTAGAGATTACACAGATAGAAGTGTCAAGAGAGATGCTGCTAAAGTACGCCCTTCTTATAGCAGCATTTAAATGGCACACGACGCCTTGCTGCTTTTTCTTTCCCAGAGAGACCCGCTGTCAATTTTTTCACTCTGGCTTCTTGATCAAAAATGTCCACCTGAAATGTCTTACAGAAATAGGCTCCAGGTGTAAAAACCAGTACGGGGCTACATTTTCTGCGTGCTCCACATAAGTCACATCAAACTCACTCATCAAACTTCACTCTCTCCTTCCATTCTCCACTGCCTCTACCATTGTGTTCTCTGGATCTCAGAGTCTAAAGGCAGGCGCAATAGTTTCCACTGAGGGGTTGGAAGAGGTGTACAAGCAGCACAAATAGCTTCTGCGCTGCGCAGGCCATTTCTCTGCATTTTAGAGTCTAAGGGAAAGCGCTAGTGTTCCTGCGGAGAGCTGCAACAGCTGCAGAATATGTGTTGTCTTGGCACATGTTTGCAATCCACCATGATGGATCCTTAGTGAAACCAAACTGTGGTTCTGCTTCAAACATCTCACCCTGCTTGGCCACAAAGCTTTCGCTGACATGTCCCATTGCCTTTTTATTGCTGCGTTTCATTTTCAGAGTTTGTACGGAATCATTGCACTTTGCTTCTAAGCTGAACGTCGATACTGCTGGAGTCTCATATGTCCATTTTCTTCTCACACAAAAAAACTGCTTCCTTTAAAACATGCTGATGCGACCTGCTTTCTTGCTCAGCTGTAATTTTAGGGGTGTTCTCTGTCCCGCTTACAGTCTGAATCTAAACTAAGAAGTTTATGGGACACAGATGTGCCAAGACAAATAGTTTGCTTGGACCTTGCCACGTGTATTCAAAAGCATCCTTTCACTCCACCATCAAGTCTCTGCTTTACATCCTGCAAACTTCACACACACATACATACATACAAACTGGAATGAGGCACTTTCTTTCTTTCTTTCTTTCTCAGCTACACTCACCTATGCCCCACGCTAACTTCTTTACCGCTTTTCTCTTGGTCTTGCTATGCATACTTTTCCTCTTAAGACACCCATTGTCTGGCCTACCCCTTCCCTACATTGCCTTGCCTTTCCTTTCCTATCCAACCTTGCATTTCTTTGTCATTCCTGGCCATTGTTTTCCTCTTCCTTCCTGACCCATCCATGTCTTTCCCTTGCCCTTCCTACCAGTCCAGTGCCTTGCACCACCAATCCCCCTTGCCACTTTGTCCAGTTTCCCTTCCCCTTTGTCCAGCTCCAATCTTTCATTTCCTTCTCCTTCTAGGACTCTCATTGCCTTGCTTGCCTCTCCTTTGTCTTGCCTGGCAAAGCCACCACTTTTCTTGGCGTTACCTTTGAACCTCTCCTCTCCCTTGCCTTGCATTCCCTTGCTCACTCGTCCCCCACCTGGAATTCAATACCCCTCTTTTTGCGGAATTTCTTCATCTTGCCTTGCCCTGCCTGCTTCTCCTAGGACTCTCAAGGCTTTCACGTACCTCCAGCGTTTCAGGAGCATGTGAGAGGAAGCCCAAAAGAGGTCACGTGCAAGCACACCCATCTGTCCTGGCAGCTTGCTTCTGGCACCTATCCTTACATGTCTTGAATTTTGGACATAAAATTCACATTTCACCTTTGCGCTTCAGGACCAGAATGACAGTTCTTTTGTATACCAAGGAAAGCAGGTAATCCAAGTGTTTTAGGTGCAGATTAGAGATGGCCCATGTGAGATCAAGGCCAGCCAGAGAAGTCTGTCCTAGCCCCTTTTGTGTACCAGCAGTCTTTGAATGTACCTCTCATTTGTCTTGCCTTGGTGACCCAAAAGTTTCCTTGCCTTGCCCTGCCTTGCCTCCCTAGCCTTGCACTCCCTCCAGTGCCTACGCCCACACTTGACCTGCCCACACTTGACTGCTTTCCTCCAGGGAAACCTAGCCTTGCCTAGGCCTTCCTGTTTCTGCCTGGCCTTCCTATGTCCATCCTTGCCTAGAAGTTCTGGGCCTTCTCTCACCTACCACTCCATTTGCTTGCCCCTCATGGCTCCAGCCTTGTCAGCTTCTCCCTTGACTTGCCTACAATTGCGCCTACACTTGGTTTGCATTGCAAAGAGCGGTAGGCAAGGCAAAGCAAAGCAAGGAAGGTCTTTCTAGGTCTTGCCAGGCAAGGCACACATAAGCAAGCAAGCAAAACAAGAGTAGACTAGCCACAGCATCAAAGGCAAGGCAAGGCCAAGTGACTCTGAGTGCCTTTCCTTGGCAAGTAAAAGATATAGTGACAATGTAATAGGGCAGGCGTTAAAGGTACCATGAGGAGGTATAGTCCAGAGAGATATTTATGTCGTAGACCCTTCTGTGCAGGAGCCATTGTTGGACATAGTACAGGACATGGCATACAGCTTGGCTTGGTAAGTTCCTGAAGGAGAATGGCAATGCTTTCTCATGGGAAGGAAAGCACGTAGCCCCAGAGTTGGAGGTGCAGATAAGAAGCTGTGTCGCGCAGCTCAAGGACGACAGCAGCTTCTTGTGCCGGCATATTTGGAAGCACTCCCTCAATTTGTACAGTCATTGAGTCAGTATCCATCTTTGGAAGGCTGTCTGCCTCTAGTAAGAGTGTTCTGACACCATTGTATGGGATCAGTCACTGGATGTTTTGGATTTTGGAGGAGGGGATGCCATTTCTCTTGAAATGAGCTTCTTGTTCTTCTCTTTGGCAAAGAAATTAAGTTTGGATGGGCACTTTGGGTGGTCTCAGTGAATTTAAAGGTTTTTCCCAAGAGGTTTCCCTGTGGGTTAGAGCTGTTGAACTGACAGTGGGAATCTAGACACCAAGTTGTTGAGCTTTTTGTCCTTGTAGCTTTAGTGTGTGAGTAGTCCCTGTTGCCATGCTGCTTGGATCTTGACTCTGAGACTGAAAGCTTAGGAGCGTAGAGCTGAAAAGAAAAGTGCTAATAGCAGGGTGTGTGTTCATTGTTTGATGGGTGAAGCTGAAATTGTAGGCAGCAAAGAACTTTCTCTCTCCGCTGGCACATTTGTTGAGCGGATGTCTTTGAGTTTGTTACCGGACTCTGCGAGAGTGAAAATGTTTGTTAGGGCAGAGGATTTCGTGTTGCCCTTTGAGTGTGGTGCAAAAGTGTTTGCACACTTGGAGGGGGAAGATCAGCAAAGTCTTTTTTTCCTGGCACAGTTAATTTGAGAGCAGGGACGTTTCCAACTGGGCTCTGTCCTTTGGAGCTGGCCTCGGTGCCTTTCCTTCTTTTGTTAGTCGACAGCGCCATCGTGTGGTTATTTTGATGAGCGCTGGCAGCCGGTGCCAGGGAAAAAGCCAAGCTGTTTGCGGCTCCGGCCTCATTGGTGTAGGAGCAGCGCAGGGAAGAGCTCCGCTGGGGGTCCTGGCTCTTAGAGACTGAGAGAATGTGATCCTGTATGTAGCACAGAAGGAAGTGGAATTGTTTCATTGTGGGCTGTGCAGTTTATAAGCTGCAAATGAAAAGGCAATTGCAGCGCAGCCTCTTCTTTTCTGTGTGATCAGCTGCTCAACATGTAACTCGCACACACTGAACTGCATCCACCTCCTTGGAGATATAAAATGTGTATATCACTTTCCTCAAGCTCTATGTATTACCTTGCACTCTAGCAGATCCCAAACCGCTTCAAAACGTCCAGCAGCTACTCAAAAAGAAAAAGTCCAACAAAAAGCTAGTGCTGGCCTTTATAGTGCCCTTGCAGTCCGTAAAATAGACGAAATGCACTAGGGCTTTGAATGCTTCTTCCCAACTATATAAATTCTCTCCAGGTGGCAAAGTCCATCATTACAGCAAAATTTTTCAGCTGGAGTTCTGACTGAGAGATGTGCCAGGACAGAAGGCATTTGCTGACCTAGCCTTTTTCCCTGTGTAACTTGGTATTTGCAGTACAATTATTTTCAGTGTCGCGGTGTCCCAGCAGCTAGAGATTACACAGATAGAAGTGTCAAGAGAGATGCTGCTAAAGTACGCCCTTCTTATAGCAGCATTTAAATGGCACACGACGCCTTGCTGCTTTTTCTTTCCTAGAGAGACCCGCTGTCAATTTTTTCACTCTGGCTTCTTGATCAAAAATGTCCGCCTGAAATGTCTTACAGAAATAGGCTCCAGGTGTAAAAACCAGTACGGGGCTACATTTTCTGCGTGCTCCACATAAGTCACATCAAACTCACTCATCAAACTTCACTCTCTCCTTCCATTCTCCACTGCCTCTACCATTGTGTTCTCTGGATCTCAGAGTCTAAAGGCAGGCGCAATAGTTTCCACTGAGGGGTTGGAAGAGGTGTACAAGCAGCACAAATAGCTTCTGCGCTGCGCAGGCCATTTCTCTGCATTTTAGAGTCTAAGGGAAAGCGCTAGTGTTTCTGCGGAGAGCTGCAACAGCTGCAGAATATGTGTTGTCTTGGCACATGTTTGCAATCCACCATGATGGATCCTTAGTGAAACCAAACTGTGGTTCTGCTTCAAACATCTCACCCTGCTTGGCCACAAAGCTTTCGCTGACATGTCCCATTGCCTTTTTATTGCTGCGTTTCATTTTCAGAGTTTGTACGGAATCATTGCACTTTGCTTCTAAGCTGAACGTCGATACTGCTGGAGTCTCATATGTCCATTTTCTTCTCACACAAAAAAACTGCTTCCTTTAAAACATGCTGATGCGACCTGCTTTCTTGCTCAGCTGTAATTTTAGGGGTGTTCTCTGTCCCGCTTACAGTCTGAATCTAAACTAAGAAGTTTATGGGACACAGATGTGCCAAGACAAATAGTTTGCTTGGACCTTGCCACGTGTATTCAAAAGCATCCTTTCACTCCACCATCAAGTCTCTGCTTTACATCCTGCAAACTTCACACACACATACATACATACAAACTGGAATGAGGCACTTTCTTTCTTTCTTTCTCAGCTACACTCACCTATTCCCCACGCTAACTTCTTTACCGCTTTTCTCTTGGCCTTGCTATGCATACTTTTCCTCTTAAGACACCCATTGTCTGGCCTACCCCTTCCCTACATTGCCTTGCCTTTCCTTTCCTATCCAACCTTGCATTTCTTTGTCATTCCTGGCCATTGTTTTCCTCTTCCTTCCTGACCCATCCATGTCTTTCCCTTGCCCTTCCTACCAGTCCAGTGCCTTGCACCACCCATCCCCCTTGCCACTTTGTCCAGTTTCCCTTCCCCTTTGTCCAGCTCCAATCTTTCATTTCCTTCTCCTTCTAGGACTCTCATTGCCTTGCTTGCCTCTCCTTTGTCTTGCCTGGCAAAGCCACCACTTTTCTTGGCGTTACCTTTGAACCTCTCCTCTCCCTTGCCTTGCATTCCCTTGCTCACTCGTCCCCCACCTGGAATTCAATACCCCTCTTTTTGCGGAATTTCTTCATCTTGCCTTGCCCTGCCTGCTTCTCCTAGGACTCTCAAGGCTTTCACGTACCTCCAGCGTTTCAGGAGCATGTGAGAGGAAGCCCAAAAGAGGTCACGTGCAAGCACACCCATCTGTCCTGGCAGCTTGCTTCTGGCACCTATCCTTACATGTCTTGAATTTTGGACATAAAATTCACATTTCACCTTTGCGCTTCAGGACCAGAATGACAGTTCTTTTGTATACCAAGGAAAGCAGGTAATCCAAGTGTTTTAGGTGCAGATTAGAGATGGCCCATGTGAGATCAAGGCCAGCCAGAGAAGTCTGTCCTAGCCCCTTTTGTGTACCAGCAGTCTTTGAATGTACCTCTCATTTGTCTTGCCTTGGTGACCCAAAAGTTTCCTTGCCTTGCCCTGCCTTGCCTCCCTAGCCTTGCACTCCCTCCAGTGCCTACGCCCACACTTGACCTGCCCACACTTGACCTGCCCACACTTGACTGCTTTCCTCCAGGGAAACCTAGCCTTGCCTAGGCCTTCCTGTTTCTGCCTGGCCTTCCTATGTCCATCCTTGCCTAGAAGTTCTGGGCCTTCTCTCACCTACCACTCCATTTGCTTGCCCCTCATGGCTCCAGCCTTGTCAGCTTCTCCCTTGACTTGCCTACAATTGCGCCTACACTTGGTTTGCATTGCAAAGAGCGGTAGGCAAGGCAAAGCAAAGCAAGGAAGGTCTTTCTAGGTCTTGCCAGGCAAGGCACACATAAGCAAGCAAGCAAAACAAGAGTAGACTAGCCACAGCATCAAAGGCAAGGCAAGGCCAAGTGACTCTGAGTGCCTTTCCTTGGCAAGTAAAAGATATAGTGACAATGTAATAGGGCAGGCGTTAAAGGTACCATGAGGAGGTATAGTCCAGAGAGATATTTATGTCGTAGACCCTTCTGTGCAGGAGCCATTGTTGGACATAGTACAGGACATGGCATACAGTTTGGCTTGGTAAGTTCCTGAAGGAGAATGGCAATGCTTTCTCATGGGAAGGAAAGCACGTAGCCCCAGAGTTGGAGGTGCAGATAAGAAGCTGTGTCGCGCAGCTCAAGGACGACAGCAGCTTCTTGTGCCGGCATATTTGGAAGCACTCCCTCAATTTGTACAGTCATTGAGTCAGTATCCATCTTTGGAAGGCTGTCTGCCTCTAGTAAGAGTGTTCTGACACCATTGTATGCGATCAGTCACTGGATGTTTTGGATTTTGGAGGAGGGGATGCCCTTTCTCTTGAAATGAGCTTCTTGTTCTTCTCTTTGGCAAAGAAATTAAGTTTGGATGGGCACTTTGGGTGGTCTCAGTGAATTTAAAGGTTTTTCCCAAGAGGTTTCCCTGTGGGTTAGAGCTGTTGAACTGACAGTGGGAATCTAGACACCAAGTTGTTGAGCTTTTTGTCCTTGTAGCTTTAGTGTGTGAGTAGTCCCTGTTGCCATGCTGCTTGGATCTTGACTCTGAGACTGAAAGCTTAGGAGCGTAGAGCTGAAAAGAAAAGTGCCAATAGCAGGGTGTGTGTTCATTGTTTGATGGGTGAAGTTGAAATTGTAGGCAGCAAAGAACTTTCTCTCTCCGCTGGCACATTTGTTGAGCGGATGTCTTTGAGTTTGTTACCGGACTCTGCGAGAGTGAAAATGTTTGTTAGGGCAGAGGATTTCGTGTTGCCCTTTGAGTGTGGTGCAAAAGTGTTTGCATAGTTGGAGGGGGAAGATCAGCAAAGTCTTTTTTTCCTGGCACAGTTAATTTGAGAGCAGGGACGTTTCCACCTCGGCTCTGTCCTTTGGAGCTGGCCTCGGTGCGTTTCCTTCTTTTGTTAGTCGACAGCGCCATCGTGTGGTTATTTTGATGAGCGCTGGCAGCCGGTGCCAGGGAAAAAGCCAAGCTGTTTGCGGCTCCGGCCTCATTGGTGTAGGAGCAGCGCAGGGAAGAGCTCCGCTGGGGGTCCTGGCTCTTAGAGACTGAGAGAATGTGATCCTGTATGTAGCACAGAAGGAAGTGGAATTGTTTCATTGTGGGCTGTGCAGTTTATAAGCTGCAAATGAAAAGGCAATTGCAGCGCAGCCTCTTCTTTTCTGTGTGATCAGCTGCTCAACATGTAACTCGCACACACTGAACTGCATCCACCTCCCTGGAGATATAAAATGTGTATATCACTTTCCTCAAACTCTATGTATTACCTTGCACTCTAGCAGATCCCAAACCGCTTCAAAATGTCCAGCAGCTACTCAAAAAGTCCAACAAAAAGCTAGTGCTGGCCTTTATAGTGCCCTTGCAGTCCGTTAAATAGACGAAATGCACTAGGGCTTTGAATGCTTCTTCCCAACTATATAAATTCTCTCCAGGTGGCAAAGTCCATCATTACAGCAAAATTTTTCAGCTGGAGTTCTGACTGAGAGATGTGCCAGGACAGAAGGCATTTGCTGACCTACCCTTTTTCCCTGTGTAACTTGGTATTTGCAGTACAATTATTTTCAGTGTCGCTGTGTCCAAGCAGCTAGAGATTACACAGATAGAAGTGTCAAGAGAGATGCTGCTAAAGTACGCCCTTCTTATAGCAGCATTTAAATGGCACACGACGCCTTGCTGCTTTTTCTTTCCCAGAGAGACCCGCTGTCAATTTTTTCACTCTGGCTTCTTGATCAAAAATGTCCACCTGAAATGTCTTACAGAAATAGGCTCCAGGTGTAAAAACCAGTACGGGGCTACATTTTCTGCGTGCTCCACATAAGTCACATCAAACTCACTCATCAAACTTCACTCTCTCCTTCCATTCTCCACTGCCTCTACCATTGTGTTCTCTGGATCTCAGAGTCTAAAGGCAGGCGCAATAGTTTCCACTGAGGGGTTGGAAGAGGTGTACAAGCAGCACAAATAGCTTCTGCGCTGCGCAGGCCATTTCTCTGCATTTTAGAGTCTAAGGGAAAGCGCTAGTGTTCCTGCGGAGAGCTGCAACAGCTGCAGAATATGTGTTGTCTTGGCACATGTTTGCAATCCACCATGATGGATCCTTAGTGAAACCAAACTGTGGTTCTGCTTCAAACATCTCACCCTGCTTGGCCACAAAGCTTTCGCTGACATGTCCCATTGCCTTTTTATTGCTGCGTTTCATTTTCAGAGTTTGTACGGAATCATTGCACTTTGCTTCTAAGCTGAACGTCGATACTGCTGGAGTCTCATATGTCCATTTTCTTCTCACACAAAAAAACTGCTTCCTTTAAAACATGCTGATGCGACCTGCTTTCTTGCTCAGCTGTAATTTTAGGGGTGTTCTCTGTCCCGCTTACAGTCTGAATCTAAACTAAGAAGTTTATGGGACACAGATGTGCCAAGACAAATAGTTTGCTTGGACCTTGCCACGTGTATTCAAAAGCATCCTTTCACTCCACCATCAAGTCTCTGCTTTACATCCTGCAAACTTCACACACACATACATACATACAAACTGGAATGAGGCACTTTCTTTCTTTCTTTCTTTCTCAGCTACACTCACCTATGCCCCACGCTAACTTCTTTACCGCTTTTCTCTTGGTCTTGCTATGCATACTTTTCCTCTTAAGACACCCATTGTCTGGCCTACCCCTTCCCTACATTGCCTTGCCTTTCCTTTCCTATCCAACCTTGCATTTCTTTGTCATTCCTGGCCATTGTTTTCCTCTTCCTTCCTGACCCATCCATGTCTTTCCCTTGCCCTTCCTACCAGTCCAGTGCCTTGCACCACCAATCCCCCTTGCCACTTTGTCCAGTTTCCCTTCCCCTTTGTCCAGCTCCAATCTTTCATTTCCTTCTCCTTCTAGGACTCTCATTGCCTTGCTTGCCTCTCCTTTGTCTTGCCTGGCAAAGCCACCACTTTTCTTGGCGTTACCTTTGAACCTCTCCTCTCCCTTGCCTTGCATTCCCTTGCTCACTCGTCCCCCACCTGGAATTCAATACCCCTCTTTTTGCGGAATTTCTTCATCTTGCCTTGCCCTGCCTGCTTCTCCTAGGACTCTCAAGGCTTTCACGTACCTCCAGCGTTTCAGGAGCATGTGAGAGGAAGCCCAAAAGAGGTCACGTGCAAGCACACCCATCTGTCCTGGCAGCTTGCTTCTGGCACCTATCCTTACATGTCTTGAATTTTGGACATAAAATTCACATTTCACCTTTGCGCTTCAGGACCAGAATGACAGTTCTTTTGTATACCAAGGAAAGCAGGTAATCCAAGTGTTTTAGGTGCAGATTAGAGATGGCCCATGTGAGATCAAGGCCAGACAGAGAAGTCTGTCCTAGCCCCTTTTGTGTACCAGCAGTCTTTGAATGTACCTCTCATTTGTCTTGCCTTGGTGACCCAAAAGTTTCCTTGCCTTGCCCTGCCTTGCCTCCCTAGCCTTGCACTCCCTCCAGTGCCTACGCCCACACTTGACCTGCCCACACTTGACTGCTTTCCTCCAGGGAAACCTAGCCTTGCCTAGGCCTTCCTGTTTCTGCCTGGCCTTCCTATGTCCATCCTTGCCTAGAAGTTCTGGGCCTTCTCTCACCTACCACTCCATTTGCTTGCCCCTCATGGCTCCAGCCTTGTCAGCTTCTCCCTTGACTTGCCTACAATTGCGCCTACACTTGGTTTGCATTGCAAAGAGCGGTAGGCAAGGCAAAGCAAAGCAAGGAAGGTCTTTCTAGGTCTTGCCAGGCAAGGCACACATAAGCAAGCAAGCAAAACAAGAGTAGACTAGCCACAGCATCAAAGGCAAGGCAAGGCCAAGTGACTCTGAGTGCCTTTCCTTGGCAAGTAAAAGATATAGTGACAATGTAATAGGGCAGGCGTTAAAGGTACCATGAGGAGGTATAGTCCAGAGAGATATTTATGTCGTAGACCCTTCTGTGCAGGAGCCATTGTTGGACATAGTACAGGACATGGCATACAGCTTGGCTTGGTAAGTTCCTGAAGGAGAATGGCAATGCTTTCTCATGGGAAGGAAAGCACGTAGCCCCAGAGTTGGAGGTGCAGATAAGAAGCTGTGTCGCGCAGCTCAAGGACGACAGCAGCTTCTTGTGCCGGCATATTTGGAAGCACTCCCTCAATTTGTACAGTCATTGAGTCAGTATCCATCTTTGGAAGGCTGTCTGCCTCTAGTAAGAGTGTTCTGACACCATTGTATGGGATCAGTCACTGGATGTTTTGGATTTTGGAGGAGGGGATGCCATTTCTCTTGAAATGAGCTTCTTGTTCTTCTCTTTGGCAAAGAAATTAAGTTTGGATGGGCACTTTGGGTGGTCTCAGTGAATTTAAAGGTTTTTCCCAAGAGGTTTCCCTGTGGGTTAGAGCTGTTGAACTGACAGTGGGAATCTAGACACCAAGTTGTTGAGCTTTTTGTCCTTGTAGCTTTAGTGTGTGAGTAGTCCCTGTTGCCATGCTGCTTGGATCTTGACTCTGAGACTGAAAGCTTAGGAGCGTAGAGCTGAAAAGAAAAGTGCTAATAGCAGGGTGTGTGTTCATTGTTTGATGGGTGAAGCTGAAATTGTAGGCAGCAAAGAACTTTCTCTCTCCGCTGGCACATTTGTTGAGCGGATGTCTTTGAGTTTGTTACCGGACTCTGCGAGAGTGAAAATGTTTGTTAGGGCAGAGGATTTCGTGTTGCCCTTTGAGTGTGGTGCAAAAGTGTTTGCACACTTGGAGGGGGAAGATCAGCAAAGTCTTTTTTTCGTGGCACAGTTAATTTGAGAGCAGGGACGTTTCCAACTCGGCTCTGTCCTTTGGAGCTGGCCTCGGTGCCTTTCCTTCTTTTGTTAGTCGACAGCGCCATCGTGTGGTTATTTTGATGAGCGCTGGCAGCCGGTGCCAGGGAAAAAGCCAAGCTGTTTGCGGCTCCGGCCTCATTGGTGTAGGAGCAGCGCAGGGAAGAGCTCCGCTGGGGGTCCTGGCTCTTAGAGACTGAGAGAATGTGATCCTGTATGTAGCACAGAAGGAAGTGGAATTGTTTCATTGTGGGCTGTGCAGTTTATAAGCTGCAAATGAAAAGGCAATTGCAGCGCAGCCTCTTCTTTTCTGTGTGATCAGCTGCTCAACATGTAACTCGCACACACTGAACTGCATCCACCTCCCTGGAGATATAAAATGTGTATATCACTTTCCTCAAGCTCTATGTATTACCTTGCACTCTAGCAGATCCCAAACCGCTTCAAAACGTCCAGCAGCTACTCAAAAAGAAAAAGTCCAACAAAAAGCTAGTGCTGGCCTTTATAGTGCCCTTGCAGTCCGTAAAATAGACGAAATGCACTAGGGCTTTGAATGCTTCTTCCCAACTATATAAATTCTCTCCAGGTGGCAAAGTCCATCATTACAGCAAAATTTTTCAGCTGGAGTTCTGACTGAGAGATGTGCCAGGACAGAAGGCATTTGCTGACCTACCCTTTTTCCCTGTGTAACTTGGTATTTGCAGTACAATTATTTTCAGTGTCGCGGTGTCCCAGCAGCTAGAGATTACACAGATAGAAGTGTCAAGAGAGATGCTGCTAAAGTACGCCCTTCTTATAGCAGCATTTAAATGGCACACGACGCCTTGCTGCTTTTTCTTTCCTAGAGAGACCCGCTGTCAATTTTTTCACTCTGGCTTCTTGATCAAAAATGTCCGCCTGAAATGTCTTACAGAAATAGGCTCCAGGTGTAAAAACCAGTACGGGGCTACATTTTCTGCGTGCTCCACATAAGTCACATCAAACTCACTCATCAAACTTCACTCTCTCCTTCCATTCTCCACTGCCTCTACCATTGTGTTCTCTGGATCTCAGAGTCTAAAGGCAGGCGCAATAGTTTCCACTGAGGGGTTGGAAGAGGTGTACAAGCAGCACAAATAGCTTCTGCGCTGCGCAGGCCATTTCTCTGCATTTTAGAGTCTAAGGGAAAGCGCTAGTGTTTCTGCGGAGAGCTGCAACAGCTGCAGAATATGTGTTGTCTTGGCACATGTTTGCAATCCACCATGATGGATCCTTAGTGAAACCAAACTGTGGTTCTGCTTCAAACATCTCACCCTGCTTGGCCACAAAGCTTTCGCTGACATGTCCCATTGCCTTTTTATTGCTGCGTTTCATTTTCAGAGTTTGTACGGAATCATTGCACTTTGCTTCTAAGCTGAACGTCGATACTGCTGGAGTCTCATATGTCCATTTTCTTCTCACACAAAAAAACTGCTTCCTTTAAAACATGCTGATGCGACCTGCTTTCTTGCTCAGCTGTAATTTTAGGGGTGTTCTCTGTCCCGCTTACAGTCTGAATCTAAACTAAGAAGTTTATGGGACACAGATGTGCCAAGACAAATAGTTTGCTTGGACCTTGCCACGTGTATTCAAAAGCATCCTTTCACTCCACCATCAAGTCTCTGCTTTACATCCTGCAAACTTCACACACACATACATACATACAAACTGGAATGAGGCACTTTCTTTCTTTCTTTCTCAGCTACACTCACCTATTCCCCACGCTAACTTCTTTACCGCTTTTCTCTTGGCCTTGCTATGCATACTTTTCCTCTTAAGACACCCATTGTCTGGCCTACCCCTTCCCTACATTGCCTTGCCTTTCCTTTCCTATCCAACCTTGCATTTCTTTGTCATTCCTGGCCATTGTTTTCCTCTTCCTTCCTGACCCATCCATGTCTTTCCCTTGCCCTTCCTACCAGTCCAGTGCCTTGCACCACCCATCCCCCTTGCCACTTTGTCCAGTTTCCCTTCCCCTTTGTCCAGCTCCAATCTTTCATTTCCTTCTCCTTCTAGGACTCTCATTGCCTTGCTTGCCTCTCCTTTGTCTTGCCTGGCAAAGCCACCACTTTTCTTGGCGTTACCTTTGAACCTCTCCTCTCCCTTGCCTTGCATTCCCTTGCTCACTCGTCCCCCACCTGGAATTCAATACCCCTCTTTTTGCGGAATTTCTTCATCTTGCCTTGCCCTGCCTGCTTCTCCTAGGACTCTCAAGGCTTTCACGTACCTCCAGCGTTTCAGGAGCATGTGAGAGGAAGCCCAAAAGAGGTCACGTGCAAGCACACCCATCTGTCCTGGCAGCTTGCTTCTGGCACCTATCCTTACATGTCTTGAATTTTGGACATAAAATTCACATTTCACCTTTGCGCTTCAGGACCAGAATGACAGTTCTTTTGTATACCAAGGAAAG
Source organism: Poecile atricapillus (assembly GCF_030490865.1). Taxonomy (NCBI): domain Eukaryota; kingdom Metazoa; phylum Chordata; class Aves; order Passeriformes; family Paridae; genus Poecile; species Poecile atricapillus. Next base: position 76,111,845 of record NC_081288.1, on the reverse strand, counting down.
CAGGTAATCCAAGTGTTTTAGGTGCAGATTAGAGATGGCCCATGTGAGATCAAGGCCAGCCAGAGAAGTCTGTCCTAGCCCCTTTTGTGTACCAGCAGTCTTTGAATGTACCTCTCATTTGTCTTGCCTTGGTGACCCAAAAGTTTCCTTGCCTTGCCCTGCCTTGCCTCCCTAGCCTTGCACTCCCTCCAGTGCCTACGCCCACACTTGACCTGCCCACACTTGACCTGCCCACACTTGACTGCTTTCCTCCAGGGAAACCTAGCCTTGCCTAGGCCTTCCTGTTTCTGCCTGGCCTTCCTATGTCCATCCTTGCCTAGAAGTTCTGGGCCTTCTCTCACCTACCACTCCATTTGCTTGCCCCTCATGGCTCCAGCCTTGTCAGCTTCTCCCTTGACTTGCCTACAATTGCACCTACACTTGGTTTGCATTGCAAAGAGCGGTAGGCAAGGCAAAGCAAAGCAAGGAAGGTCTTTCTAGGTCTTGCCAGGCAAGGCACACATAAGCAAGCAAGCAAAACAAGAGTAGACTAGCCACAGCATCAAAGGCAAGGCAAGGCCAAGTGACTCTGAGTGCCTTTCCTTGGCAAGTAAAAGATATAGTGACAATGTAATAGGGCAGGCGTTAAAGGTACCATGAGGAGGTATAGTCCAGAGAGATATTTATGTCGTAGACCCTTCTGTGCAGGAGCCATTGTTGGACATAGTACAGGACATGGCATACAGCTTGGCTTGGTAAGTTCCTGAAGGAGAATGGCAATGCTTTCTCATGGGAAGGAAAGCACGTAGCCCCAGAGTTGGAGGTGCAGATAAGAAGCTGTGTCGCGCAGCTCAAGGACGACAGCAGCTTCTTGTGCCGGCATATTTGGAAGCACTCCCTCAATTTGTACAGTCATTGAGTCAGTATCCATCTTTGGAAGGCTGTCTGCCTCTAGTAAGAGTGTTCTGACACCATTGTATGGGATCAGTCACTGGATGTTTTGGATTTTGGAGGAGGGGATGCCCTTTCTCTTGAAATGAGCTTCTTGTTCTTCTCTTTGGCAAAGAAATTAAGTTTGGATGGGCACTTTGGGTGGTCTCAGTGAATGTAAAGGTTTTTCCCAAGAGGTTTCCCTGTGGGTTAGAGCTGTTGAACTGACAGTGGGAATCTAGACACCAAGTTGTTGAGCTTTTTGTCCTTGTAGCTTTAGTGTGTGAGTAGTCCCTGTTGCCATGCTGCTTGGATCTTGACTCTGAGACTGAAAGCTTAGGAGCGTAGAGCTGAAAAGAAAAGTGCCAATAGCAGGGTGTGTGTTCATTGTTTGATGGGTGAAGCTGAAATTGTAGGCAGCAAAGAACTTTCTCTCTCCGCTGGCACATTTGTTGAGCGGATGTCTTTGAGTTTGTTACCGGACTCTGCGAGAGTGAAAATGTTTGTTAGGGCAGAGGATTTCGTGTTGCCCTTTGAGTGTGGTGCAAAAGTGTTTGCATAGTTGGAGGGGGAAGATCAGCAAAGTCTTTTTTTCCTGGCACAGTTAATTTGAGAGCAGGGACGTTTCCACCTCGGCTCTGTCCTTTGGAGCTGGCCTCGGTGCGTTTCCTTCTTTTGTTAGTCGACAGCGCCATCGTGTGGTTATTTTGATGAGCGCTGGCAGACGGTGCCAGGGAAAAAGCCAAGCTGTTTGCGGCTCCGGCCTCATTGGTGTAGGAGCAGCGCAGGGAAGAGCTCCGCTGGGGGTCCTGGCTCTTAGAGACTGAGAGAATGTGATCCTGTATGTAGCACAGAAGGAAGTGGAATTGTTTCATTGTGGGCTGTGCAGTTTATAAGCTGCAAATGAAAAGGCAATTGCAGCGCAGCCTCTTCTTTTCTGTGTGATCAGCTGCTCAACATGTAACTCGCACACACTGAACTGCATCCACCTCCCTGGAGATATAAAATGTGTATATCACTTTCCTCAAACTCTATGTATTACCTTGCACTCTAGCAGATCCCAAACCGCTTCAAAATGTCCAGCAGCTACTCAAAAAGTCCAACAAAAAGCTAGTGCTGGCCTTTATAGTGCCCTTGCAGTCCGTTAAATAGACGAAATGCACTAGGGCTTTGAATGCTTCTTCCCAACTATATAAATTCTCTCCAGGTGGCAAAGTCCATCATTACAGCAAAATTTTTCAGCTGGAGTTCTGACTGAGAGATGTGCCAGGACAGAAGGCATTTGCTGACCTACCCTTTTTCCCTGTGTAACTTGGTATTTGCAGTACAATTATTTTCAGTGTCGCTGTGTCCAAGCAGCTAGAGATTACACAGATAGAAGTGTCAAGAGAGATGCTGCTAAAGTACGCCCTTCTTATAGCAGCATTTAAATGGCACACGACGCCTTGCTGCTTTTTCTTTCCCAGAGAGACCCGCTGTCAATTTTTTCACTCTGGCTTCTTGATCAAAAATGTCCACCTGAAATGTCTTACAGAAATAGGCTCCAGGTGTAAAAACCAGTACGGGGCTACATTTTCTGCGTGCTCCACATAAGTCACATCAAACTCACTCATCAAACTTCACTCTCTCCTTCCATTCTCCACTGCCTCTACCATTGTGTTCTCTGGATCTCAGAGTCTAAAGGCAGGCGCAATAGTTTCCACTGAGGGGTTGGAAGAGGTGTACAAGCAGCACAAATAGCTTCTGCGCTGCGCAGGCCATTTCTCTGCATTTTAGAGTCTAAGGGAAAGCGCTAGTGTTCCTGCGGAGAGCTGCAACAGCTGCAGAATATGTGTTGTCTTGGCACATGTTTGCAATCCACCATGATGGATCCTTAGTGAAACCAAACTGTGGTTCTGCTTCAAACATCTCACCCTGCTTGGCCACAAAGCTTTCGCTGACATGTCCCATTGCCTTTTTATTGCTGCGTTTCATTTTCAAAGTTTGTACGGAATCATTGCACTTTGCTTCTAAGCTGAACGTCGATACTGCTGGAGTCTCATATGTCCATTTTCTTCTCACACAAAAAAACTGCTTCCTTTAAAACATGCTGATGCGACCTGCTTTCTTGCTCAGCTGTAATTTTAGGGGTGTTCTCTGTCCCGCTTACAGTTTGAATCTAAACTAAGAAGTTTATGGGACACAGATGTGCCAAGACAAATAGTTTGCTTGGACCTTGCCACGTGTATTCAAAAGCATCCTTTCACTCCACCATAAAGTCACTGCTTTCTTCTGCTTTACATCTTGCAAACTTCACACACACATACATACATACTGGAATGAGGCACTTTCTTTCTTTCTTTCTCAGCTACACTCACCTATTCCCCACGCTAACTTCTTTACCGCTTTTCTCTTGGCCTTGCTATGCATACTTTTCCTCTTGAGACACCCATTGTCTGGCCTACCCCTTCCCTACATTGCCTTGCCTTTCCTTTCCTATCCAACCTTGCATTTCTTTGTCATTCCTGGCCATTGTTTTCCTCTTCCTTCCTGACCCATCCATGTCTTTCCCTTGCCCTTCCTACCAGTCCAGTGCCTTGCACCACCCATCCCCCTTGCCACTTTGTCCAGTTTCCCTTCCCCTTTGTCCAGCTCCAATCTTTCATTTCCTTCTCCTTCTAGGACTCTCATTGCCTTGCTTGCCTCTCCTTTGTCTTGCCTGGCAAAGCCACCACTTTTCTTGGCGTTACCTTTGAACCTCTCCTCTCCCTTGCCTTGCATTCCCTTGCTCACTCGTCCCCCACCTGGAATTCAATACCCCTCTTTTTGCGGAATTTCTTCATCTTGCCTTGCCCTGCCTGCTTCTCCTAGGACTCTCAAGGCTTTCACGTACCTCCAGCGTTTCAGGAGCATGTGAGAGGAAGCCCAAAAGAGGTCACGTGCAAGCACACCCATCTGTCCTGGCAGCTTGCTTCTGGCACCTATCCTTACATGTCTTGAATTTTGGACATAAAATTCACATTTCACCTTTGCGCTTCAGGACCAGAATGACAGTTCTTTTGTATACCAAGGAAAGCAGGTAATCCAAGTGTTTTAGGTGCAGATTAGAGATGGCCCATGTGAGATCAAGGCCAGCCAGAGAAGTCTGTCCTAGCCCCTTTTGTGTACCAGCAGTCTTTGAATGTACCTCTCATTTGTCTTGCCTTGGTGACCCAAAAGTTTCCTTGCCTTGCCCTGCCTTGCCTCCCTAGCCTTGCACTCCCTCCAGTGCCTACGCCCACACTTGACCTGCCCACACTTGACTGCTTTCCTCCAGGGAAACCTAGCCTTGCCTAGGCCTTCCTGTTTCTGCCTGGCCTTCCTATGTCCATCCTTGCCTAGAAGTTCTGGGCCTTCTCTCACCTACCACTCCATTTGCTTGCCCCTCATGGCTCCAGCCTTGTCAGCTTCTCCCTTGACTTGCCTACAATTGCGCCTACACTTGGTTTGCATTGCAAAGAGCGGTAGGCAAGGCAAAGCAAAGCAAGGAAGGTCTTTCTAGGTCTTGCCAGGCAAGGCACACATAAGCAAGCAAGCAAAACAAGAGTAGACTAGCCACAGCATCAAAGGCAAGGCAAGGCCAAGTGACTCTGAGTGCCTTTCCTTGGCAAGTAAAAGATATAGTGACAATGTAATAGGGCAGGCGTTAAAGGTACCATGAGGAGGTATAGTCCAGAGAGATATTTATGTCGTAGACCCTTCTGTGCAGGAGCCATTGTTGGACATAGTACAGGACATGGCATACAGCTTGGCTTGGTAAGTTCCTGAAGGAGAATGGCAATGCTTTCTCATGGGAAGGAAAGCACGTAGCCCCAGAGTTGGAGGTGCAGATAAGAAGCTGTGTCGCGCAGCTCAAGGACGACAGCAGCTTCTTGTGCCGGCATATTTGGAAGCACTCCCTCAATTTGTACAGTCATTGAGTCAGTATCCATCTTTGGAAGGCTGTCTGCCTCTAGTAAGAGTGTTCTGACACCATTGTATGGGATCAGTCACTGGATGTTTTGGATTTTGGAGGAGGGGATGCCATTTCTCTTGAAATGAGCTTCTTGTTCTTCTCTTTGGCAAAGAAATTAAGTTTGGATGGGCACTTTGGGTGGTCTCAGTGAATTTAAAGGTTTTTCCCAAGAGGTTTCCCTGTGGGTTAGAGCTGTTGAACTGACAGTGGGAATCTAGACACCAAGTTGTTGAGCTTTTTGTCCTTGTAGCTTTAGTGTGTGAGTAGTCCCTGTTGCCATGCTGCTTGGATCTTGACTCTGAGACTGAAAGCTTAGGAGCGTAGAGCTGAAAAGAAAAGTGCTAATAGCAGGGTGTGTGTTCATTGTTTGATGGGTGAAGCTGAAATTGTAGGCAGCAAAGAACTTTCTCTCTCCGCTGGCACATTTGTTGAGCGGATGTCTTTGAGTTTGTTACCGGACTCTGCGAGAGTGAAAATGTTTGTTAGGGCAGAGGATTTCGTGTTGCCCTTTGAGTGTGGTGCAAAAGTGTTTGCACACTTGGAGGGGGAAGATCAGCAAAGTCTTTTTTTCCTGGCACAGTTAATTTGAGAGCAGGGACGTTTCCAACTCGGCTCTGTCCTTTGGAGCTGGCCTCGGTGCCTTTCCTTCTTTTGTTAGTCGACAGCGCCATCGTGTGGTTATTTTGATGAGCGCTGGCAGCCGGTGCCAGGGAAAAAGCCAAGCTGTTTGCGGCTCCGGCCTCATTGGTGTAGGAGCAGCGCAGGGAAGAGCTCCGCTGGGGGTCCTGGCTCTTAGAGACTGAGAGAATGTGATCCTGTATGTAGCACAGAAGGAAGTGGAATTGTTTCATTGTGGGCTGTGCAGTTTATAAGCTGCAAATGAAAAGGCAATTGCAGCGCAGCCTCTTCTTTTCTGTGTGATCAGCTGCTCAACATGTAACTCGCACACACTGAACTGCATCCACCTCCTTGGAGATATAAAATGTGTATATCACTTTCCTCAAGCTCTATGTATTACCTTGCACTCTAGCAGATCCCAAACCGCTTCAAAACGTCCAGCAGCTACTCAAAAAGAAAAAGTCCAACAAAAAGCTAGTGCTGGCCTTTATAGTGCCCTTGCAGTCCGTAAAATAGACGAAATGCACTAGGGCTTTGAATGCTTCTTCCCAACTATATAAATTCTCTCCAGGTGGCAAAGTCCATCATTACAGCAAAATTTTTCAGCTGGAGTTCTGACTGAGAGATGTGCCAGGACAGAAGGCATTTGCTGACCTACCCTTTTTCCCTGTGTAACTTGGTATTTGCAGTACAATTATTTTCAGTGTCGCGGTGTCCCAGCAGCTAGAGATTACACAGATAGAAGTGTCAAGAGAGATGCTGCTAAAGTACGCCCTTCTTATAGCAGCATTTAAATGGCACACGACGCCTTGCTGCTTTTTCTTTCCTAGAGAGACCCGCTGTCAATTTTTTCACTCTGGCTTCTTGATCAAAAATGTCCGCCTGAAATGTCTTACAGAAATAGGCTCCAGGTGTAAAAACCAGTACGGGGCTACATTTTCTGCGTGCTCCACATAAGTCACATCAAACTCACTCATCAAACTTCACTCTCTCCTTCCATTCTCCACTGCCTCTACCATTGTGTTCTCTGGATCTCAGAGTCTAAAGGCAGGCGCAATAGTTTCCACTGAGGGGTTGGAAGAGGTGTACAAGCAGCACAAATAGCTTCTGCGCTGCGCAGGCCATTTCTCTGCATTTTAGAGTCTAAGGGAAAGCGCTAGTGTTTCTGCGGAGAGCTGCAACAGCTGCAGAATATGTGTTGTCTTGGCACATGTTTGCAATCCACCATGATGGATCCTTAGTGAAACCAAACTGTGGTTCTGCTTCAAACATCTCACCCTGCTTGGCCACAAAGCTTTCGCTGACATGTCCCATTGCCTTTTTATTGCTGCGTTTCATTTTCAGAGTTTGTACGGAATCATTGCACTTTGCTTCTAAGCTGAACGTCGATACTGCTGGAGTCTCATATGTCCATTTTCTTCTCACACAAAAAAACTGCTTCCTTTAAAACATGCTGATGCGACCTGCTTTCTTGCTCAGCTGTAATTTTAGGGGTGTTCTCTGTCCCGCTTACAGTCTGAATCTAAACTAAGAAGTTTATGGGACACAGATGTGCCAAGACAAATAGTTTGCTTGGACCTTGCCACGTGTATTCAAAAGCATCCTTTCACTCCACCATCAAGTCTCTGCTTTACATCCTGCAAACTTCACACACACATACATACATACAAACTGGAATGAGGCACTTTCTTTCTTTCTTTCTCAGCTACACTCACCTATTCCCCACGCTAACTTCTTTACCGCTTTTCTCTTGGCCTTGCTATGCATACTTTTCCTCTTAAGACACCCATTGTCTGGCCTACCCCTTCCCTACATTGCCTTGCCTTTCCTTTCCTATCCAACCTTGCATTTCTTTGTCATTCCTGGCCATTGTTTTCCTCTTCCTTCCTGACCCATCCATGTCTTTCCCTTGCCCTTCCTACCAGTCCAGTGCCTTGCACCACCCATCCCCCTTGCCACTTTGTCCAGTTTCCCTTCCCCTTTGTCCAGCTCCAATCTTTCATTTCCTTCTCCTTCTAGGACTCTCATTGCCTTGCTTGCCTCTCCTTTGTCTTGCCTGGCAAAGCCACCACTTTTCTTGGCGTTACCTTTGAACCTCTCCTCTCCCTTGCCTTGCATTCCCTTGCTCACTCGTCCCCCACCTGGAATTCAATACCCCTCTTTTTGCGGAATTTCTTCATCTTGCCTTGCCCTGCCTGCTTCTCCTAGGACTCTCAAGGCTTTCACGTACCTCCAGCGTTTCAGGAGCATGTGAGAGGAAGCCCAAAAGAGGTCACGTGCAAGCACACCCATCTGTCCTGGCAGCTTGCTTCTGGCACCTATCCTTACATGTCTTGAATTTTGGACATAAAATTCACATTTCACCTTTGCGCTTCAGGACCAGAATGACAGTTCTTTTGTATACCAAGGAAAGCAGGTAATCCAAGTGTTTTAGGTGCAGATTAGAGATGGCCCATGTGAGATCAAGGCCAGCCAGAGAAGTCTGTCCTAGCCCCTTTTGTGTACCAGCAGTCTTTGAATGTACCTCTCATTTGTCTTGCCTTGGTGACCCAAAAGTTTCCTTGCCTTGCCCTGCCTTGCCTCCCTAGCCTTGCACTCCCTCCAGTGCCTACGCCCACACTTGACCTGCCCACACTTGACCTGCCCACACTTGACTGCTTTCCTCCAGGGAAACCTAGCCTTGCCTAGGCCTTCCTGTTTCTGCCTGGCCTTCCTATGTCCATCCTTGCCTAGAAGTTCTGGGCCTTCTCTCACCTACCACTCCATTTGCTTGCCCCTCATGGCTCCAGCCTTGTCAGCTTCTCCCTTGACTTGCCTACAATTGCACCTACACTTGGTTTGCATTGCAAAGAGCGGTAGGCAAGGCAAAGCAAAGCAAGGAAGGTCTTTCTAGGTCTTGCCAGGCAAGGCACACATAAGCAAGCAAGCAAAACAAGAGTAGACTAGCCACAGCATCAAAGGCAAGGCAAGGCCAAGTGACTCTGAGTGCCTTTCCTTGGCAAGTAAAAGATATAGTGACAATGTAATAGGGCAGGCGTTAAAGGTACCATGAGGAGGTATAGTCCAGAGAGATATTTATGTCGTAGACCCTTCTGTGCAGGAGCCATTGTTGGACATAGTACAGGACATGGCATACAGTTTGGCTTGGTAAGTTCCTGAAGGAGAATGGCAATGCTTTCTCATGGGAAGGAAAGCACGTAGCCCCAGAGTTGGAGGTGCAGATAAGAAGCTGTGTCGCGCAGCTCAAGGACGACAGCAGCTTCTTGTGCCGGCATATTTGGAAGCACTCCCTCAATTTGTACAGTCATTGAGTCAGTATCCATCTTTGGAAGGCTGTCTGCCTCTAGTAAGAGTGTTCTGACACCATTGTATGGGATCAGTCACTGGATGTTTTGGATTTTGGAGGAGGGGATGCCCTTTCTCTTGAAATGAGCTTCTTGTTCTTCTCTTTGGCAAAGAAATTAAGTTTGGATGGGCACTTTGGGTGGTCTCAGTGAATGTAAAGGTTTTTCCCAAGAGGTTTCCCTGTGGGTTAGAGCTGTTGAACTGACAGTGGGAATCTAGACACCAAGTTGTTGAGCTTTTTGTCCTTGTAGCTTTAGTGTGTGAGTAGTCCCTGTTGCCATGCTGCTTGGATCTTGACTCTGAGACTGAAAGCTTAGGAGCGTAGAGCTGAAAAGAAAAGTGCCAATAGCAGGGTGTGTGTTCATTGTTTGATGGGTGAAGCTGAAATTGTAGGCAGCAAAGAACTTTCTCTCTCCGCTGGCACATTTGTTGAGCGGATGTCTTTGAGTTTGTTACCGGACTCTGCGAGAGTGAAAATGTTTGTTAGGGCAGAGGATTTCGTGTTGCCCTTTGAGTGTGGTGCAAAAGTGTTTGCATAGTTGGAGGGGGAAGATCAGCAAAGTCTTTTTTTCCTGGCACAGTTAATTTGAGAGCAGGGACGTTTCCACCTCGGCTCTGTCCTTTGGAGCTGGCCTCGGTGCGTTTCCTTCTTTTGTTAGTCGACAGCGCCATCGTGTGGTTATTTTGATGAGCGCTGGCAGACGGTGCCAGGGAAAAAGCCAAGCTGTTTGCGGCTCCGGCCTCATTGGTGTAGGAGCAGCGCAGGGAAGAGCTCCGCTGGGGGTCCTGGCTCTTAGAGACTGAGAGAATGTGATCCTGTATGTAGCACAGAAGGAAGTGGAATTGTTTCATTGTGGGCTGTGCAGTTTATAAGCTGCAAATGAAAAGGCAATTGCAGCGCAGCCTCTTCTTTTCTGTGTGATCAGCTGCTCAACATGTAACTCGCACACACTGAACTGCATCCACCTCCCTGGAGATATAAAATGTGTATATCACTTTCCTCAAACTCTATGTATTACCTTGCACTCTAGCAGATCCCAAACCGCCTCAAAATGTCCAGCAGCTACTCAAAAAGTCCAACAAAAAGCTAGTGCTGGCCTTTATAGTGCCCTTGCAGTCCGTTAAATAGACGAAATGCACTAGGGCTTTGAATGCTTCTTCCCAACTATATAAATTCTCTCCAGGTGGCAAAGTCCATCATTACAGCAAAATTTTTCAGCTGGAGTTCTGACTGAGAGATGTGCCAGGACAGAAGGCATTTGCTGACCTACCCTTTTTCCCTGTGTAACTTGGTATTTGCAGTACAATTATTTTCAGTGTCGCTGTGTCCAAGCAGCTAGAGATTACACAGATAGAAGTGTCAAGAGAGATGCTGCTAAAGTACGCCCTTCTTATAGCAGCATTTAAATGGCACACGACGCCTTGCTGCTTTTTCTTTCCCAGAGAGACCCGCTGTCAATTTTTTCACTCTGGCTTCTTGATCAAAAATGTCCACCTGAAATGTCTTACAGAAATAGGCTCCAGGTGTAAAAACCAGTACGGGGCTACATTTTCTGCGTGCTCCACATAAGTCACATCAAACTCACTCATCAAACTTCACTCTCTCCTTCCATTCTCCACTGCCTCTACCATTGTGTTCTCTGGATCTCAGAGTCTAAAGGCAGGCGCAATAGTTTCCACTGAGGGGTTGGAAGAGGTGTACAAGCAGCACAAATAGCTTCTGCGCTGCGCAGGCCATTTCTCTGCATTTTAGAGTCTAAGGGAAAGCGCTAGTGTTCCTGCGGAGAGCTGCAACAGCTGCAGAATATGTGTTGTCTTGGCACATGTTTGCAATCCACCATGATGGATCCTTAGTGAAACCAAACTGTGGTTCTGCTTCAAACATCTCACCCTGCTTGGCCACAAAGCTTTCGCTGACATGTCCCATTGCCTTTTTATTGCTGCGTTTCATTTTCAAAGTTTGTACGGAATCATTGCACTTTGCTTCTAAGCTGAACGTCGATACTGCTGGAGTCTCATATGTCCATTTTCTTCTCACACAAAAAAACTGCTTCCTTTAAAACATGCTGATGCGACCTGCTTTCTTGCTCAGCTGTAATTTTAGGGGTGTTCTCTGTCCCGCTTACAGTTTGAATCTAAACTAAGAAGTTTATGGGACACAGATGTGCCAAGACAAATAGTTTGCTTGGACCTTGCCACGTGTATTCAAAAGTATCCTTTCACTCCACCATCAAGTCTCTGCTTTACATCCTGCAAACTTCACACACACATACACACATACAAACTGGAATGGGGCACTTTCTTTCTTTCTTTCTTTCTCAGCTACACTCACCTATCCCCCACGCTAACTTCTTTACCGCTTTTCTCTTGGCCTTGCTATGCATACTTTTCCTCTTAAGACACCCATTGTCTGGCCTACCCCTTCCCTACATTGCCTTGCCTTTCCTTTCCTATCCAACCTTGCATTTCTTTGTCATTCCTGGCCATTGTTTTCCTCTTCCTTCCTGACCCATCCATGTCTTTCCCTTGCCCTTCCTACCAGTCCAGGGCCTTGCACCACCCATCCCCCTTGCCACTTTGTCCAGTTTCCCTTCCCCTTTGTCCAGCTCCAATCTTTCATTTCCTTCTCCTTCTAGGACTCTCATTGCCTTGCTTGCCTCTCCTTTGTCTTGCCTGGCAAAGCCACCACTTTTCTTGGCATTACCTTTGAACCTCTCCTCTCCCTTGCCTTGCATTCCCTTGCTCACTCGTCCCCCACCTGGAATTCAATACCCCTCTTTTTGCGGAATTTCTTCATCTTGCCTTGCCCTGCCTGCTTCTCCTAGGACTCTCAAGGCTTTCACATACCTCCAGCGTTTCAGGAGCATGTGAGAGGAAGCCCAAAAGAGGTCACGTGCAAGCACACCCATCTGTCCTGGCAGCTTGCTTCTGGCACCTATCCTTACATGTCTTGAATTTTGGACATAAAATTCACATTTCACCTTTGCGCTTCACGACCAGAATGACAGCTCTTTTGTATACCAAGGAAAGCAGGTAATCCAAGTGTTTTAGGTGCAGATTAGAGATGGCCCATGTGAGATCAAGGCCAGCCAGAGAAGTCTGTCCTAGCCCCTTTTGTGTACCAGCAGTCTTTGAATGTACCTCTCATTTGTCTTGCCTTGGTGACCCCAAAGTTTCCTTGCCTTGCCCTGCCTTGCCTCCCTAGCCTTGCACTCCCTCCAGTGCCTACGCCCACACTTGACCTGCCCACACTTGACTGCTTTCCTCCAGGGAAACCTAGCCTTGCCTAGGCCTTCCTGTTTCTGCCTGGCCTTCCTATGCCCATCCTTGCCTAGAAGTTCTGGGCCTTCTCTCACCTACCACTCCATTTGCTTGCCCCTCATGGCTCCAGCCTTGTCAGCTTCTCCCTTGACTTGCCTACAATTGCTCCTACACTTGGATTGCATTGCAAAGAGCGGTAGGCAAGGCAAAGCAAAGCAAGGAAGGTCTTTCTAGGTCTTGCCAGGCAAGGCACACATAAGCAAGCAAGCAAAACAAGAGTAGACTAGCCACAGCATCAAAGGCAAGGCAAGGCCAAGTGACTCTGAGTGCCTTTCCTTGGCAAGTAAAAGATATAGTGACAATGTAATAGGGCAGGCGTTAAAGGTACCATGAGGAGGTATAGTCCAGAGAGATATTTATGTCGTAGACCCTTCTGTGCAGGAGCCATTGTTGGACATAGTACAGGACATGGCATACAGTTTGGCTTGGTAAGTTCCTGAAGGAGAATGGCAATGCTTTCTCATGGGGAGGAAAGCACATAGCCCCAGATTTGGAGGTGCAGATAAGAAGCTGTGTCGCGCAGCTCAAGGACGACAGCAGCTTCTTGTGCCGGCATATTTGGAAGCACTCCCTCAATTTGTACAGTCATTGAGTCAGTATCCATCTTTGGAAGGCTGTCTGCCTCTAGTAAGAGTGTTCTGACACCATTGTATGGGATCAGTCACTGGATGTTTTGGATTTTGGAGGAGGGGATGCCATTTCTCTTGAAATGAGCTTCTTGTTCTTCTCTTTGGCAAAGAAATTAAGTTTGGATGGGCACTTTGGGTGGTCTCAGTGAATTTAAAGGTTTTTCCCAAGAGGTTTCCCTGTGGGTTAGAGCTGTTGAACTGACAGTGGGAATCTAGACAGCAAGTTGTTGAGCTTTTTGTCCTTGTAGCTTTAGTGTGTGAGTAGTCCCTGTTGCCATGCTGCTTGGATCTTGACTCTGAGACTGAAAGCTTAGGAGCGTAGAGCTGAAAAGAAAAGTGCCAATAGCAGGGTGTGTGTTCATTGTTTGATGGGTGAAGCTGAAATTGTAGGCAGCAAAGAACTTTCTCTCTCCGCTGGCACATTTGTTGAGCGGATGTCTTTGAGTTTGTTACCAGACCCTGCGAGAGTGAAAATGTTTGTTAGGGCAGAGGATTTTGTGTTGCCCTTTGAGTGTGGTGCAAAAGTGTTTGCACACTTGGAGGGGGAAGATCAGCAAAGTCTTTTTTTCCTGGCACAGTTAATTTGAGAGCAGGGACGTTTCCACCTCGGCTCTGTCCTTTGGAGCTGGCCTCGGTGCGTTTCCTTCTTTTGTTAGTCGACAGCGCCATCGTGTGGTTATTTTGATGAGCGCTGGCAGACGGTGCCAGGGAAAAAGCCAAGCTGTTTGCGGCTCCGGCCTCATTGGTGTAGGAGCAGCGCAGGGAAGAGCTCCGCTGGGGGTCCTGGCTCTTAGAGACTGAGAGAATGTGATCCTGTATGTAGCACAGAAGGAAGTGGAATTGTTTCATTGTGGGCTGTGCAGTTTATAAGCTGCAAATGAAAAGGCAATTGCAGCGCAGCCTCTTCTTTTCTGTGTGATCAGCTGCTCAACATGTAACTCGCACACACTGAACTGCATCCACCTCCTTGGAGATATAAAATGTGTATATCACTTTCCTCAAGCTCTATGTATTACCTTGCACTCTAGCAGATCCCAAACCGCTTCAAAACGTCCAGCAGCTACTCAAAAAGAAAAAGTCCAACAAAAAGCTAGTGCTGGCCTTTATAGTGCCCTTGCAGTCCGTAAAATAGACGAAATGCACTAGGGCTTTGAATGCTTCTTCCCAACTATATAAATTCTCTCCAGGTGGCAAAGTCCATCATTACAGCAAAATTTTTCAGCTGGAGTTCTGACTGAGAGATGTGCCAGGACAGAAGGCATTTGCTGACCTACCCTTTTTCCCTGTGTAACTTGGTATTTGCAGTACAATTATTTTCAGTGTCGCTGTGTCCCAGCAGCTAGAGATTACACAGATAGAAGTGTCAAGAGAGATGCTGCTAAAGTACGCCCTTCTTATAGCAGCATTTAAATGGCACACGACGCCTTGCTGCTTGTTCTTTCCTAGAGAGACCCGCTGTCAATTTTTTCACTCTGGCTTCTTGATCAAAAATGTCCACCTGAAATGTCTTACAGAAACAGGCTCCAGGTGTAAAAACCAGTACGGGGCTACATTTTCTGCGTGCTCCACATAAGTCACATCAAACTCACTCATCAAACTTCACTCTCTCCTTCCATTCTCCACTGCCTCTACCATTGTGTTCTCTGGATCTCAGAGTCTAAAGGCAGGCGCAATAGTTTCCACTGAGGGGTTGGAAGAGGTGTACAAGCAGCACAAATAGCTTCTGCGCTGCGCAGGCCATTTCTCTGCATTTTAGAGTCTAAGGGAAAGCGCTAGTGTTCCTGTGGAGAGCTGCAACAGCTGCAGAATATGTGTTGTCTTGGCACATGTTTGCAATCCACCATGATGGATCCTTAGTGAAACCAAACTGTGGTTCTGCTTCAAACATCTCACCCTGCTTGGCCACAAAGCTTTCGCTGACATGTCCCATTGCCTTTTTATTGCTGCGTTTCATTTTCAGAGTTTGTACGGAATCATTGCACTTTGCTTCTAAGCTGAACGTCGATACTGCTGGAGTCTCATATGTCCATTTTCTTCTCACACAAAAAAACTGCTTCCTTTAAAACATGCTGATGCGACCTGCTTTCTTGCTCAGCTGTAGTTTTAGGGGTGTTCTCTGTCCCGCTTACTGTCTGAATCTAAACTAAGAAGTTTATGGGACACAGATGTGCCAAGACAAATAGTTTGCTTGGACCTTGCCACGTGTATTCAAAAGCATCCTTTCACTCCACCATCAAGTCTCTGCTTTACATCCTGCAAACTTCACACACACATACATACATACAAACTGGAATGAGGCACTTTCTTTCTTTCTTTCTTTCTCAGCTACACTCACCTATCCCCCACGCTAACTTCTTTACCGCTTTTCTCTTGGCCTTGCTATGCATACTTTTCCTCTTAAGACACCCATTGTCTGGCCTACCCCTTCCCTACATTGCCTTGCCTTTCCTTTCCTATCCAACCTTGCATTTCTTTGTCATTCCTGGCCATTGTTTTCCTCTTCCTTCCTGACCCATCCATGTCTTTCCCTTGCCCTTCCTACCAGTCCAGTGCCTTGCACCACCCATCCCCCTTGCCACTTTGTCCAGTTTCCCTTCCCCTTTGTCCAGCTCCAATCTTTCATTTCCTTCTCCTTCTAGGACTCTCATTGCCTTGCTTGCCTCTCCTTTGTCTTGCCTGGCAAAGCCACCACTTTTCTTGGCGTTACCTTTGAACCTCTCCTCTCCCTTGCCTTGCATTCCCTTGCTCACTCGTCCCCCACCTGGAATTCAATACCCCTCTTTTTGCGGCATTTCTTCATCTTGCCTTGCCCTGCCTGCTTCTCCTAGGACTCTCAAGGCTTTCACGTACCTCCAGCGTTTCAGGAGCATGTGAGAGGAAGCCCAAAAGAGGTCACGTGCAAGCACACCCATCTGTCCTGGCAGCTTGCTTCTGGCACCTATCCTTACATGTCTTGAATTTTGGACATAAAATTCACATTTCACCTTTGCGCTTCAGGACCAGAATGACAGTTCTTTTGTATACCAAGGAAAGCAGGTAATGCAAGTGTTTTAGGTGCAGATTAGAGATGGCCCATGTGAGATCAAGGCCAGCCAGAGAAGTCTGTCCTAGCCCCTTTTGTGTACCAGCAGTCTTTGAATGTACCTCTCATTTGTCTTGCCTTGGTGACCCAAAAGTTTCCTTGCCTTGCCCTGCCTTGCCTCCCTAGCCTTGCACTCCCTCCAGTGCCTACGCCCACACTTGACCTGCCCACACTTGACTGCTTTCCTCCAGGGAAACCTAGCCTTGCCTAGGCCTTCCTGTTTCTGCCTGGCCTTCCTATGTCCATCCTTGCCTAGAAGTTCTGGGCCTTCTCTCACCTACCACTCCATTTGCTTGCCCCTCATGGCTCCAGCCTTGTCAGCTTCTCCCTTGACTTGCCTACAATTGCACCTACACTTGGTTTGCATTGCAAAGAGCGGTAGGCAAGGCAAAGCAAAGCAAGGAAGGTCTTTCTAGGTCTTGCCAGGCAAGGCACACATAAGCAAGCAAGCAAAACAAGAGTAGACTAGCCACAGCATCAAAGGCAAGGCAAGGCCAAGTGACTCTGAGTGCCTTTCCTTGGCAAGTAAAAGATATAGTGACAATGTAATAGGGCAGGCGTTAAAGGTACCATGAGGAGGTATAGTCCAGAGAGATATTTATGTCGTAGACCCTTCTGTGCAGGAGCCATTGTTGGACATAGTACAGGACATGGCATACAGTTTGGCTTGGTAAGTTCCTGAAGGAGAATGGCAATGCTTTCTCATGGGAAGGAAAGCACGTAGCCCCAGAGTTGGAGGTGCAGATAAGAAGCTGTGTCGCGCAGCTCAAGGACGACAGCAGCTTCTTGTGCCGGCATATTTGGAAGCACTCCCTCAATTTGTACAGTCATTGAGTCAGTATCCATCTTTGGAAGGCTGTCTGCCTCTAGTAAGAGTGTTCTGACACCATTGTATGGGATCAGTCACTGGATGTTTTGGATTTTGGAGGAGGGGATGCCCTTTCTCTTGAAATGAGCTTCTTGTTCTTCTCTTTGGCAAAGAAATTAAGTTTGGATGGGCACTTTGGGTGGTCTCAGTGAATTTAAAGGTTTTTCCCAAGAGGTTTCCCTGTGGGTTAGAGCTGTTGAACTGACAGTGGGAATCTAGACACCAAGTTGTTGAGCTTTTTGTCCTTGTAGCTTTAGTGTGTGAGTAGTCCCTGTTGCCATGCTGCTTGGATCTTGACTCTGAGACTGAAAGCTTAGGAGCGTAGAGCTGAAAAGAAAAGTGCCAATAGCAGGGTGTGTGTTCATTGTTTGATGGGTGAAGCTGAAATTGCAGGCAGCAAAGAACTTTCTCTCTCCGCTGGCACATTTGTTGAGCGGATGTCTTTGAGTTTGTTACCAGACTCTGCGAGAGTGAAAATGTTTGTTAGGGCAGAGGATTTCGTGTTGCCCTTTGAGTGTGGTGCAAAAGTGTTTGCACACTTGGAGGGGGAAGATCAGCAAAGTCTTTTTTTCCTGGCACAGTTAATTTGAGAGCAGGGACGTTTCCAACTGGGCTCTGTCCTTTGGAGCTGGCCTCGGTGCGTTTCCTTCTTTTGTTAGTCGACAGCGCCATCGTGTGGTTATTTTGATGAGCGCTGGCAGACGGTGCCAGGGAAAAAGCCAAGCTGTTTGCGGCTCCGGCCTCATTGGTGTAGGAGCAGCGCAGGGAAGAGCTCCGCTGGGGGTCCTGGCTCTTAGAGACTGAGAGAATGTGATCCTGTATGTAGCACAGAAGGAAGTGGAATTGTTTCATTGTGGGCTGTGCAGTTTATAAGCTGCAAATGAAAAGGCAATTGCAGCGCAGCCTCTTCTTTTCTGTGTGATCAGCTGCTCAACATGTAACTCGCACACACTGAACTGCATCCACCTCCCTGGAGATATAAAATGTGTATATCACTTTCCTCAAGCTCTATGTATTACCTTGCACTCTAGCAGATCCCAAACCGCTTCAAAACGTCCAGCAGCTACTCAAAAAGAAAAAGTCCAACAAAAAGCTAGTGCTGGCCTTTATAGTGCCCTTGCAGTCCGTAAAATAGACGAAATGCACTAGGGCTTTGAATGCTTCTTCCCAACTATATAAATTCTCTCCAGGTGGCAAAGTCCATCATTACAGCAAAATTTTTCAGCTGGAGTTCTGACTGAGAGATGTGCCAGGACAGAAGGCATTTGCTGACCTACCCTTTTTCCCTGTGTAACTTGGTATTTGCAGTACAATTATTTTCAGTGTCGCTGTGTCCAAGCAGCTAGAGATTACACAGATAGAAGTGTCAAGAGAGATGCTGCTAAAGTACGCCCTTCTTATAGCAGCATTTAAATGGCACACGACGCCTTGCTGCTTTTTCTTTCCCAGAGAGACCCGCTGTCAATTTTTTCACTCTGGCTTCTTGATCAAAAATGTCCACCTGAAATGTCTTACAGAAATAGGCTCCAGGTGTAAAAACCAGTACGGGGCTACATTTTCTGCGTGCTCCACATAAGTCACATCAAACTCACTCATCAAACTTCACTCTCTCCTTCCATTCTCCACTGCCTCTACCATTGTGTTCTCTGGATCTCAGAGTCTAAAGGCAGGCGCAATAGTTTCCACTGAGGGGTTGGAAGAGGTGTACAAGCAGCACAAATAGCTTCTGCGCTGCGCAGGCCATTTCTCTGCATTTTAGAGTCTAAGGGAAAGCGCTAGTGTTCCTGCGGAGAGCTGCAACAGCTGCAGAATATGTGTTGTCTTGGCACATGTTTGCAATCCACCATGATGGATCCTTAGTGAAACCAAACTGTGGTTCTGCTTCAAACATCTCACCCTGCTTGGCCACAAAGCTTTCGCTGACATGTCCCATTGCCTTTTTATTGCTGCGTTTCATTTTCAGAGTTTGTACGGAATCATTGCACTTTGCTTCTAAGCTGAACGTCGATACTGCTGGAGTCTCATATGTCCATTTTCTTCTCACACAAAAAAACTGCTTCCTTTAAAACATGCTGATGCGACCTGCTTTCTTGCTCAGCTGTAATTTTAGGGGTGTTCTCTGTCCCGCTTACAGTTTGAATCTAAACTAAGAAGTTTATGGGACACAGATGTGCCAAGACAAATAGTTTGCTTGGACCTTGCCACGTGTATTCAAAAGTATCCTTTCACTCCACCATCAAGTCTCTGCTTTACATCCTGCAAACTTCACACACACATACATACATACAAACTGGAATGAGGCACTTTCTTTCTTTCTTTCTCAGCTACACTCACCTATCCCCCACGCTAACTTCTTTACCGCTTTTCTCTTTGCCTTGCTATGCATACTTTTCCTCTTAAGACACCCATTGTCTGGCCTACCCCTTCCCTACATTGCCTTGCCTTTCCTTTCCTATCCAACCTTGCATTTCTTTGTCTTTCCTGGCCATTGTTTTCCTTCCTGACCCATCCATGTCTTTCCCTTGCCCTTCCTACCAGTCCAGTGCCTTGCACCACCCATCCCCCTTGCCACTTTGTCCAGTTTCCCTTCCCCTTTGTCCAGCTCCAATCTTTCATTTCCTTCTCCTTCTAGGACTCTCATTGCCTTGCTTGCCTCTCCTTTGTCTTGCCTGGCAAAGCCACCACTTTTCTTGGCGTTACCTTTGAACCTCTCCTCTCCTTTGCCTTGCATTCCCTTGCTCACTCGTCCCCCACCTGGAATTCAATACCCCTCTTTTTGCGGAATTTCTTCATCTTGCCTTGCCCTGCCTGCTTCTCCTAGGACTCTCAAGGCTTTCACGTACCTCCAGCGTTTCAGGAGCATGTGAGAGGAAGCCCAAAAGAGGTCACGTGCAAGCACACCCATCTGTCCTGGCAGCTTGCTTCTGGCACCTATCCTTACATGTCTTGAATTTTGGACATAAAATTCACATTTCACCTTTGCGCTTCAGGACCAGAATGACAGTTCTTTTGTATACCAAGGAAAGCAGGTAATCCAAGTGTTTTAGGTGCAGATTAGAGATGGCCCATGTGAGATCAAGGCCAGCCAGAGAAGTGTGTCCTAGCCCCTTTTGTGTACCAGCAGTCTTTGAATGTACCTCTCATTTGTCTTGCCTTGGCGACCCAAAAGTTTCCTTGCCTTGCCCTGCCTTGCCTCCCTAGCCTTGCACTCCCTCCAGTGCCTACGCCCACACTTGACCTGCCCACACTTGACTGCTTTCCTCCAGGGAAACCTAGCCTTGCCTAGGCCTTCCTGTTTCTGCCTGGCCTTCCTATGCCCATCCTTGCCTAGAAGTTCTGGGCCTTCTCTCACCTACCACTCCATTTGCTTGCCCCTCATGGCTCCAGCCTTGTCAGCTTCTCCCTTGACTTGCCTACAATTGCGCCTACACTTGGTTTGCATTGCAAAGAGCGGTAGGCAAGGCAAAGCAAAGCAAGGAAGGTCTTCCTAGGTCTTGCCAGGCAAGGCACACATAAGCAAGCAAGCAAAACAAGAGTAGACTAGCCACAGCATCAAAGGCAAGGCAAGGCCAAGTGACTCTGAGTGCCTTTCCTTGGCAAGTAAAAGATATAGTGACAATGTAATAGGGCAGGCGTTAAAGGTACCATGAGGAGGTATAGTCCAGAGAGATATTTATGTCGTAGACCCTTCTGTGCAGGAGCCATTGTTGGACATAGTACAGGACATGGCATACAGTTTGGCTTGGTAAGTTCCTGAAGGAGAATGGCAATGCTTTCTCATGGGAAGGAAAGTACGTAGCCCCAGAGTTGGAGGTGCAGATAAGAAGCTGTGTCGCGCAGCTCAAGGACGACAGCAGCTTCTTGTGCCGGCATATTTGGAAGCACTCCCTCAATTTGTACAGTCATTGAGTCAGTATCCATCTTTGGAAGGCTGTCTGCCTCTAGTAAGAGTGTTCTGTCACCATTGTATGGGATCAGTCACTGGATGTTTTGGATTTTGGAGGAGGGGATGCCATTTCTCTTGAAATGAGCTTCTTGTTCTTCTCTTTGGCAAAGAAATTAAGTTTGGATGGGCACTTTGGGTGGTCTCAGTGAATTTAAAGGTTTTTCCCAAGAGGTTTCCCTGTGGGTTAGAGCTGTTGAACTGACAGTGGGAATCTAGACACCAAGTTGTTGAGCTTTTTGTCCTTGTAGCTTTAGTGTGTGAGTAGTCCCTGTTGCCATGCTGCTTGGATCTTGACACTGAGACTGAAAGCTTAGGAGAGTAGAGCTGAAAAGAAAAGTGCCAATAGCAGGGTGTGTGTTCATTGTTTGATGGGTGAAGTTGAAATTGTAGGCAGCAAAGAACTTTCTCTCTCCGCTGGCACATTTGTTGAGCGGATGTCTTTGAGTTTGTTACCGGACTCTGCGAGAGTGAAAATGTTTGTTAGGGCAGAGGATTTCGTGTTGCCCTTTGAGTGTGGTGCAAAAGTGTTTGCACACTTGGAGGGGGAAGATCAGCAAAGTCTTTTTTTCCTGGCACAGTTAATTTGAGAGCAGGGACGTTTCCAACTCGGCTCTGTCCTTTGGAGCTGGCCTCAATGTGTTTCCTTCTTTTGTTAGTCGACAGCGCCATCGTGTGGTTATTTTGATGAGCGCTGGCAGACGGTGCCAGGGAAAAAGCCAAGCTGTTTGCGGCTCCGGCCTCATTGGTGTAGGAGCAGCGCAGGGAAGAGCTCCGCTGGGGGTCCTGGCTCTTAGAGACTGAGAGAATGTGATCCTGTATGTAGCACAGAAGGAAGTGGAATTGTTTCATTGTGGGCTGTGCAGTTTATAAGCTGCAAATGAAAAGGCAATTGCAGCGCAGCCTCTTCTTTTCTGTGTGATCAGCTGCTCAACATGTAACTCGCACACACTGAACTGCATCCACCTCCCTGGAGATATAAAATGTGTATATCACTTTCCTCAAGCTCTATGTATTACCTTGCACTCTAGCAGATCCCAAACCGCTTCAAAACGTCCAGCAGCTACTCAAAAAGTCCAACAAAAAGCTAGTGCTGGCCTTTAGAGTGCCCTTGCAGTCCGTAAAATAGACGAAATGCACTAGGGCTTTGAATGCTTCTTCCCAACTATATAAATTCTCTCCAGGTGGCAAAGTCCATCATTACAGCAAAATTTTTCAGCTGGAGTTCTGACTGAGAGATGTGCCAGGACAGAAGGCATTTGCTGACCTACCCTTTTTCCCTGTGTAACTTGGTATTTGCAGTACAATTATTTTCAGTGTGGCTGTGTCCAAGCAGCTAGAGATTACACAGATAGAAGTGTCAAGAGAGATGCTGCTAAAGTACGCCCTTCTTATAGCAGCATTTAAATGGCACACGACGCCTTGCTGCTTGTTCTTTCCTAGAGAGACCCGCTGTCAATTTTTTCACTCTGACTTCTTGATCAAAAATGTCCACCTGAAATGTCTTACAGAAATAGGCTCCAGGTGTAAAAACCAGTACGGGGCTACATTTTCTGCGTGCTCCACATAAGTCACATCAAACTCACTCATCAAACTTCACTCTCTCCTTCCATTCTCCACTGCCTCTACCATTGTGTTCTCTGGATCTCAGAGTCTAAAGGCAGGCGCAATAGTTTCCACTGAGGGGTTGGAAGAGGTGTACAAGCAGCACAAATAGCTTCTGCGCTGCGCAGGCCATTTCTCTGCATTTTAGAGTCTAAGGGAAAGCGCTAGTGTTTCTGCGGAGAGCTGCAACAGCTGCAGAATATGTGTTGTCTTGGCACATGTTTGCAATCCACCATGATGGATCCTTAGTGAAACCAAACTGTGGTTCTGCTTCAAACATCTCACCCTGCTTGGCCACAAAGCTTTCGCTGACATGTCCCATTGCCTTTTTATTGCTGCGTTTCATTTTCAGAGTTTGTACGGAATCATTGCACTTTGCTTCTAAGCTGAACGTCGATACTGCCGGAGTCTCATATGTCCATTTTCTTCTCACACAAAAAAACTGCTTCCTTTAAAACATGCTGATGCGACCTGCTTTCTTGCTCAGCTGTAATTTTAGGGGTGTTCTCTGTCCCGCTTACAGTCTGAATCTAAACTAAGAAGTTTATGGGACACAGATGTGCCAAGACAAATAGTTTGCTTGGACCTTGCCACGTGTATTCAAAAGCATCCTTTCACTCCACCATCAAGTCTCTGCTTTACATCCTGCAAACTTCACACACACATACATACATACAAACTGGAATGAGGCACTTTCTTTCTTTCTTTCTTTCTCAGCTACACTCACCTATCCCCCACGCTAACTTCTTTACCGCTTTTCTCTTGGCATTGCTATGCATACTTTTCCTCTTAAGACACCCATTGTCTGGCCTACCCCTTCCCTACATTGCCTTGCCTTTCCTTTCCTATCCAACCTTGCATTTCTTTGTCATTCCTGGCCATTGTTTTCCTCTTCCTTCCTGACCCATCCATGTCTTTCCCTTGCCCTTCCTACCAGTCCAGTGCCTTGCACCACCCATCCCCCTTGCCACTTTGTCCAGTTTCCCTTCCCCTTTGTCCAGCTCCAATCTTTCATTTCCTTCTCCTTCTAGGACTCTCATTGCCTTGCTTGCCTCTCCTTTGTCTTGCCTGGCAAAGCCACCACTTTTCTTGGCGTTACCTTTGAACCTCTCCTCTCCTTTGCCTTGCATTCCCTTGCTCACTCGTCCCCCACCTGGAATTCAATACCCCTCTTTTTGCGGAATTTCTTCATCTTGCCTTGCCCTGCCTGCTTCTCCTAGGACTCTCAAGGCTTTCACGTACCTCCAGCGTTTCAGGAGCATGTGAGAGGAAGCCCAAAAGAGGTCACGTGCAAGCACACCCATCTGTCCTGGCAGCTTGCTTCTGGCACCTATCCTTACATGTCTTGAATTTTGGACATAAAATTCACATTTCACCTTTGCGCTTCAGGACCAGAATGACAGTTCTTTTGTATACCAAGGAAAGCAGGTAATCCAAGTGTTTTAGGTGCAGATTAGAGATGGCCCATGTGAGATCAAGGCCAGCTAGAGAAGTGTGTCCTAGCCCCTTTTGTGTACCAGCAGTCTTTGAATGTACCTCTCATTTGTCTTGCCTTGGCGACCCAAAAGTTTCCTTGCCTTGCCCTGCCTTGCCTCCCTAGCCTTGCACTCCCTCCAGTGCCTACGCCCACACTTGACCTGCCCACACTTGACTGCTTTCCTCCAGGGAAACCTAGCCTTGCCTAGGCCTTCCTGTTTCTGCCTGGCCTTCCTATGCCCATCCTTGCCTAGAAGTTCTGGGCCTTCTCTCACCTACCACTCCATTTGCTTGCCCCTCATGGCTCCAGCCTTGTCAGCTTCTCCCTTGACTTGCCTACAATTGCGCCTACACTTGGTTTGCATTGCAAAGAGCGGTAGGCAAGGCAAAGCAAAGCAAGGAAGGTCTTCCTAGGTCTTGCCAGGCAAGGCACACATAAGCAAGCAAGCAAAACAAGAGTAGACTAGCCACAGCATCAAAGGCAAGGCAAGGCCAAGTGACTCTGAGTGCCTTTCCTTGGCAAGTAAAAGATATAGTGACAATGTAATAGGGCAGGCGTTAAAGGTACCATGAGGAGGTATAGTCCAGCAAGATATTTATGTCGTAGACCCTTCTGTGCAGGAGCCATTGTTGGACATAGTACAGGACATGGCATACAGTTTGGCTTGGTAAGTTCCTGAAGGAGAATGGCAATGCTTTCTCATGGGAAGGAAAGCACGTAGCCCCAGAGTTGGAGGTGCAGATAAGAAGCTGTGTCGCGCAGCTCAAGGACGACAGCAGCTTCTTGTGCCGGCATATTTGGAAGCACTCCCTCAATTTGTACAGTCATTGAGTCAGTATCCATCTTTGGAAGGCTGTCTGCCTCTAGTAAGAGTGTTCTGTCACCATTGTATGGGATCAGTCACTGGATGTTTTGGATTTTGGAGGAGGGGATGCCATTTCTCTTGAAATAAGCTTCTTGTTCTTCTCTTTGGCAAAGAAATTAAGTTTGGATGGGCACTTTGGGTGGTCTCAGTGAATTTAAAGGTTTTTCCCAAGAGGTTTCCCTGTGGGTTAGAGCTGTTGAACTGACAGTGGGAATCTAGACACCAAGTTGTTGAGCTTTTTGTCCTTGTAGCTTTAGTGTGTGAGTAGTCCCTGTTGCCATGCTGCTTGGATCTTGACAATGAGACTGAAAGCTTAGGAGAGTAGAGCTGAAAAGAAAAGTGCCAATAGCAGGGTGTGTGTTCATTGTTTGATGGGTGAAGTTGAAATTGTAGGCAGCAAAGAACTTTCTCTCTCCGCTGGCACATTTGTTGAGCGGATGTCTTTGAGTTTGTTACCGGACTCTGCGAGAGTGAAAATGTTTGTTAGGGCAGAGGATTTCGTGTTGCCCTTTGAGTGTGGTGCAAAAGTGTTTGCACACTTGGAGGGGGAAGATCAGCAAAGTCTTTTTTTCCTGGCACAGTTAATTTGAGAGCAGGGACGTTTCCAACTCGGCTCTGTCCTTTGGAGCTGGCCTCAATGTGTTTCCTTCTTTTGTTAGTCGACAGCGCCATCGTGTGGTTATTTTGATGAGCGCTGGCAGACGGTGCCAGGGAAAAAGCCAAGCTGTTTGCGGCTCCGGCCTCATTGGTGTAGGAGCAGCGCAGGGAAGAGCTCCGCTGGGGGTCCTGGCTCTTAGAGACTGAGAGAATGTGATCCTGTATGTAGCACAGAAGGAAGTGGAATTGTTTCATTGTGGGCTGTGCAGTTTATAAGCTGCAAATGAAAAGGCAATTGCAGCGCAGCCTCTTCTTTTCTGTGTGATCAGCTGCTCAACATGTAACTCGCACACACTGAACTGCATCCACCTCCCTGGAGATATAAAATGTGTATATCACTTTCCTCAAGCTCTATGTATTACCTTGCACTCTAGCAGATCCCAAACCGCTTCAAAACGTCCAGCAGCTACTCAAAAAGTCCAACAAAAAGCTAGTGCTGGCCTTTAGAGTGCCCTTGCAGTCCGTAAAATAGACGAAATGCACTAGGGCTTTGAATGCTTCTTCCCAACTATATAAATTCTCTCCAGGTGGCAAAGTCCATCATTACAGCAAAATTTTTCAGCTGGAGTTCTGACTGAGAGATGTGCCAGGACAGAAGGCATTTGCTGACCTACCCTTTTTCCCTGTGTAACTTGGTATTTGCAGTACAATTATTTTCAGTGTGGCTGTGTCCAAGCAGCTAGAGATTACACAGATAGAAGTGTCAAGAGAGATGCTGCTAAAGTACGCCCTTCTTATAGCAGCATTTAAATGGCACACGACGCCTTGCTGCTTGTTCTTTCCTAGAGAGACCCGCTGTCAATTTTTTCACTCTGACTTCTTGATCAAAAATGTCCACCTGAAATGTCTTACAGAAACAGGCTCCAGGTGTAAAAACCAGTACGGGGCTACATTTTCTGCGTGCTCCACATAAGTCACATCAAACTCACTCATCAAACTTCACTCTCTCCTTCCATTCTCCACTGCCTCTACCATTGTGTTCTCTGGATCTCAGAGTCTAAAGGCAGGCGCAATAGTTTCCACTGAGGGGTTGGAAGAGGTGTACAAGCAGCACAAATAGCTTCTGCGCTGCGCAGGCCATTTCTCTGCATTTTAGAGTCTAAGGGAAAGCGCTAGTGTTTCTGCGGAGAGCTGCAACAGCTGCAGAATATGTGTTGTCTTGGCACATGTTTGCAATCCACCATGATGGATCCTTAGTGAAACCAAACTGTGGTTCTGCTTCAAACATCTCACCCTGCTTGGCCACAAAGCTTTCGCTGACATGTCCCATTGCCTTTTTATTGCTGCGTTTCATTTTCAGAGTTTGTACGGAATCATTGCACTTTGCTTCTAAGCTGAACGTCGATACTGCCGGAGTCTCATATGTCCATTTTCTTCTCACACAAAAAAACTGCTTCCTTTAAAACATGCTGATGCGACCTGCTTTCTTGCTCAGCTGTAATTTTAGGGGTGTTCTCTGTCCCGCTTACAGTCTGAATCTAAACTAAGAAGTTTATGGGACACAGATGTGCCAAGACAAATAGTTTGCTTGGACCTTGCCACGTGTATTCAAAAGCATCCTTTCACTCCACCATCAAGTCTCTGCTTTACATCCTGCAAACTTCACACACACATACATACATAAAAACTGGAATGAGGCACTTTCTTTCTTTCTTTCTTTCTCAGCTACACTCACCTATCCCCCACGCTAACTTCTTTACCGCTTTTCTCTTGGCCTTGCTATGCATACTTTTCCTTTTAAGACACCCATTGTCTGGCCTACCCCTTCCCTACATTGCCTTGCCTTTCCTTTCCTATCCAACCTTGCATTTCTTTGTCATTCCTGGCCATTGTTTTCCTCTTCCTTCCTGACCCATCCATGTCTTTCCCTTGCCCTTCCTACCAGTCCAGTGCCTTGCACCACCCATCCCCCTTGCCACTTTGTCCAGTTTCCCTTCCCCTTTGTCCAGCTCCAATCTTTCATTTCCTTCTCCTTCTAGGACTCTCATTGCCTTGCTTGCCTCTCCTTTGTCTTGCCTGGCAAAGCCACCACTTTTCTTGGCGTTACCTTTGAACCTCTCCTCTCCCTTGCCTTGCATTCCCTTGCTCACTCATCCCCCACCTGGAATTCAATACCCCTCTTTTTGCGGAATTTCTTCATCTTGCCTTGCCCTGCCTGCTTCTCCTAGGACTCTCAAGGCTTTCACGTACCTCCAGCGTTTCAGGAGCATGTGAGAGGAAGCCCAAAAGAGGTCACGTGCAAGCACACCCATCTGTCCTGGCAGCTTGCTTCTGGCACCTATCCTTACATGTCTTGAATTTTGGACATAAAATTCACATTTCACCTTTGCGCTTCAGGACCAGAATGACAGTTCTTTTGTATACCAAGGAAAGCAGGTAATCCAAGTGTTTTAGGTGCAGATTAGAGATGGCCCATGTGAGATCAAGGCCAGCCAGAGAAGTCTGTCCTAGCCCCTTTTGTGTACCAGCAGTCTTTGAATGTACCTCTCATTTGTCTTGCCTTGGTGACCCAAAAGTTTCCTTGCCTTGCCCTGCCTTGCCTCCCTAGCCTTGCACTCCCTCCAGTGCCTACGCCCACACTTGACCTGCCCACACTTGACTGCTTTCCTCCAGGGAAACCTAGCCTTGCCTAGGCCTTCCTGTTTCTGCCTGGCCTTCCTATGCCCATCCTTGCCTAGAAGTTCTGGGCCTTCTCTCACCTACCACTCCATTTGCTTGCCCCTCATGGCTCCAGCCTTGTCAGCTTCTCCCTTGACTTGCCTACAATTGCTCCTACACTTGGTTTGCATTGCAAAGAGCGGTAGGCAAGGCAAAGCAAAGCAAGGAAGGTCTTCCTAGGTCTTGCCAGGCAAGGCACACATAAGCAAGCAAGCAAAACAAGAGTAGACTAGCCACAGCATCAAAGGCAAGGCAAGGCCAAGTGACTCTGAGTGCCTTTCCTTGGCAAGTAAAAGATATAGTGACAATGTAATAGGGCAGGCGTTAAAGGTACCATGAGGAGGTATAGTCCAGAGAGATATTTATGTCGTAGACCCTTCTGTGCAGGAGCCATTGTTGGACATAGTACAGGACATGGCATACAGTTTGGCTTGGTAAGTTCCTGAAGGAGAATGGCAATGCTTTCTCATGGGAAGGAAAGCACGTAGCCCCAGAGTTGGAGGTGCAGATAAGAAGCTGTGTCGCGCAGCTCAAGGACGACAGCAGCTTCTTGTGCCGGCATATTTGGAAGCACTCCCTCAATTTGTACAGTCATTGAGTCAGTATCCATCTTTGGAAGGCTGTCTGCCTCTAGTAAGAGTGTTCTGACACCATTGTATGGGATCAGTCACTGGATGTTTTGGATTTTGGAGGAGGGGATGCCCTTTCTCTTGAAATAAGCTTCTTGTTCTTCTCTTTGGCAAAGAAATTAAGTTTGGATGGGCACTTTGGGTGGTCTCAGTGAATTTAAAGGTTTTTCCCAAGAGGTTTCCCTGTGGGTTAGAGCTGTTGAACTGACAGTGGGAATCTAGACACCAAGTTGTTGAGCTTTTTGTCCTTGTAGCTTTAGTGTGTGAGTAGTCCCTGTTGCCATGCTGCTTGGATCTTGACTCTGAGACTGAAAGCTTAGGAGCGTAGAGCTGAAAAGAAAAGTGCCAATAGCAGGGTGTGTGTTCATTGTTTGATGGGTGAAGCTGAAATTGCTGGCAGCAAAGAACTTTCTCTCTCCGCTGGCACATTTGTTGAGCGGATGTCTTTGAGTTTGTTACCGGACTCTGCGAGAGTGAAAATGTTTGTTAGGGCAGAGGATTTCGTGTTGCCCTTTGAGTGTGGTGCAAAAGTGTTTGCACACTTGGAGGGGGAAGATCAGCAAAGTCTTTTTTTCCTGGCACAGTTAATTTGAGAGCAGGGACGTTTCCAACTGGGCTCTGTCCTTTGGAGCTGGCCTCGGTGCGTTTCCTTCTTTTGTTAGTCGACAGCGCCATCGTGTGGTTATTTTGATGAGCGCTGGCAGACGGTGCCAGGGAAAAAGCCAAGCTGTTTGCGGCTCCGGCCTCATTGGTGTAGGAGCAGCGCAGGGAAGAGCTCCGCTGGGGGTCCTGGCTCTTAGAGACTGAGAGAATGTGATCCTGTATGTAGCACAGAAGGAAGTGGAATTGTTTCATTGTGGGCTGTGCAGTTTATAAGCTGCAAATGAAAAGGCAATTGCAGCGCAGCCTCTTCTTTTCTGTGTGATCAGCTGCTCAACATGTAACTCGCACACACTGAACTGCATCCACCTCCCTGGAGATATAAAATGTGTATATCACTTTCCTCAAGCTCTATGTATTACCTTGCACTCTAGCAGATCCCAAACCGCTTCAAAACGTCCAGCAGCTACTCAAAAAGAAAAAGTCCAACAAAAAGCTAGTGCTGGCCTTTATAGTGCCCTTGCAGTCCGTAAAATAGACGAAATGCACTAGGGCTTTGAATGCTTCTTCCCAACTATATAAATTCTCTCCAGGTGGCAAAGTCCATCATTACAGCAAAATTTTTCAGCTGGAGTTCTGACTGAGAGATGTGCCAGGACAGAAGGCATTTGCTGACCTACCCTTTTTCCCTGTGTAACTTGGTATTTGCAGTACAATTATTTTCAGTGTGGCTGTGTCCAAGCAGCTAGAGATTACACAGATAGAAGTGTCAAGAGAGATGCTGCTAAAGTATGCCCTTCTTATAGCAGCATTTAAATGGCACACGACTCCTTGCTGCTTTTACTTTCCTAGAGAGACCCGCTGTCAATTTTTTCACTCTGGCTTCTTGATCAAAAAT
Organism: Poecile atricapillus; assembly: GCF_030490865.1. Taxonomy (NCBI): domain Eukaryota; kingdom Metazoa; phylum Chordata; class Aves; order Passeriformes; family Paridae; genus Poecile; species Poecile atricapillus. The sequence goes on along the minus strand of NC_081288.1, from coordinate 76,081,768 downwards.
GTCCACCTGAAATGTCTTACAGAAATAGGCTCCAGGTGTAAAAACCAGTACGGGGCTACATTTTCTGCGTGCTCCACATAAGTCACATCAAACTCACTCATCAAACTTCACTCTCTCCTTCCATTCTCCACTGCCTCTACCATTGTGTTCTCTGGATCTCAGAGTCTAAAGGCAGGCGCAATAGTTTCCACTGAGGGGTTGGAAGAGGTGTACAAGCAGCACAAATAGCTTCTGCGCTGCGCAGGCCATTTCTCTGCATTTTAGAGTCTAAGGGAAAGCGCTAGTGTTCCTGCGGAGAGCTGCAACAGCTGCAGAATATGTGTTGTCTTGGCACATGTTTGCAATCCACCATGATGGATCCTTAGTGAAACCAAACTGTGGTTCTGCTTCAAACATCTCACCCTGCTTGGCCACAAAGCTTTCGCTGACATGTCCCATTGCCTTTTTATTGCTGCGTTTCATTTTCAGAGTTTGTACGGAATCATTGCACTTTGCTTCTAAGCTGAACGTCGATACTGCTGGAGTCTCATATGTCCATTTTCTTCTCACACAAAAAAACTGCTTCCTTTAAAACATGCTGATGCGACCTGCTTTCTTGCTCAGCTGTAATTTTAGGGGTGTTCTCTGTCCCGCTTACAGTCTGAATCTAAACTAAGAAGTTTATGGGACACAGATGTGCCAAGACAAATAGTTTGCTTGGACCTTGCCACGTGTATTCAAAAGCATCCTTTCACTCCACCATCAAGTCTCTGCTTTACATCCTGCAAACTTCACACACACATACATACATACAAACTGGAATGAGGCACTTTCTTTCTTTCTTTCTTTCTCAGCTACACTCACCTATCCCCCACGCTAACTTCTTTACCGCTTTTCTCTTGGCCTTGCTATGCATACTTTTCCTTTTAAGACACCCATTGTCTGGCCTACCCCTTCCCTACATTGCCTTGCCTTTCCTTTCCTATCCAACCTTGCATTTCTTTGTCATTCCTGGCCATTGTTTTCCTCTTCCTTCCTGACCCATCCATGTCTTTCCCTTGCCCTTCCTACCAGTCCAGTGCCTTGCACCACCCATCCCCCTTGCCACTTTGTCCAGTTTCCCTTCCCCTTTGTCCAGCTCCAATCTTTCATTTCCTTCTCCTTCTAGGACTCTCATTGCCTTGCTTGCCTCTCCTTTGTCTTGCCTGGCAAAGCCACCACTTTTCTTGGCGTTACCTTTGAACCTCTCCTCTCCCTTGCCTTGCATTCCCTTGCTCACTCGTCCCCCACCTGGAATTCAATACCCCTCTTTTTGCGGAATTTCTTCATCTTGCCTTGCCCTGCCTGCTTCTCCTAGGACTCTCAAGGCTTTCACGTACCTCCAGCGTTTCAGGAGCATGTGAGAGGAAGCCCAAAAGAGGTCACATGCAAGCACACCCATCTGTCCTGGCAGCTTGCTTCTGGCACCTATCCTTACATGTCTTGAATTTTGGACATAAAATTCACATTTCACCTTTGCGCTTCAGGACCAGAATGACAGTTCTTTTGTATACCAAGGAAAGCAGGCAATCCAAGTGTTTTAGGTGCAGATTAGAGATGGCCCATGTGAGATCAAGGCCAGCCAGAGAAGTCTGTCCTAGCCCCTTTTGTGTAGCAGCAGTCTTTGAATGTACCTCTCATTTGTCTTGCCTTGGTGACCCAAAAGTTTCCTTGCCTTGCCCTGCCTTGCCTCCCTAGCCTTGCACTCCCTCCAGTGCCTACGTCCACACTTGACCTGCCCACACTTGACTGCTTTCCTCCAGGGAAACCTAGCCTTGCCTAGGCCTTCCTGTTTCTGCCTGGCCTTCCTATGCCCATCCTTGCCTAGAAGTTCTGGGCCTTCTCTCACCTACCACTCCATTTGCTTGCCCCTCATGGCTCCAGCCTTGTCAGCTTCTCCCTTGACTTGCCTACAATTGCGCCTACACTTGGTTTGCATTGCAAAGAGCGGTAGGCAAGGCAAAGCAAAGCAAGGAAGGTCTTTCTAGGTCTTGCCAGGCAAGGCACACATAAGCAAGCAAGCAAAACAAGAGTAGACTAGCCACAGCATCAAAGGCAAGGCAAGGCCAAGTGACTCTGAGTGCCTTTCCTTGGCAAGTAAAAGATATAGTGACAATGTAATAGGGCAGGCGTTAAAGGTACCATGAGGAGGTATAGTCCAGAGAGATATTTATGTCATAGACCCTTCTGTGCAGGAGCCATTGTTGGACATAGTACAGGACATGGCATACAGTTTGGCTTGGTAAGTTCCTGAAGGAGAATGGCAATGCTTTCTCATGGGAAGGAAAGCACGTAGCCCCAGAGTTGGAGGTGCAGATAAGAAGCTGTGTCGCGCAGCTCAAGGACGACAGCAGCTTCTTGTGCCGGCATATTTGGAAGCACTCCCTCAATTTGTACAGTCATTGAGTCAGTATCCATCTTTGGAAGGCTGTCTGCCTCTAGTAAGAGTGTTCTGACACCATTGAATGGGATCAGTCACTGGATGTTTTGGATTTTGGAGGAGGGGATGCCATTTCTCTTGAAATGAGCTTCTTGTTCTCTTTGGCAAAGAAATTAAGTTTGGATGGGCACTTTGGGTGGTCTCAGTGAATTTAAAGGTTTTTCCCAAGAGGTTTCCCTGTGGGTTAGAGCTGTTGAACAGACAGTGGGAATCTAGACACCAAGTTGTTGAGCTTTTTGTCCTTGTAGCTTTAGTGTGTGAGTAGTCCCTGTTGCCATGCTGCTTGGATCTTGACTCTGAGACTGAAAGCTTAGGAGCGTAGAGCTGAAAAGTGCCAAGAGCAGGGTGTGTGTTCATTGTTTGATGGGTGAAGCTGAAATTGCTGGCAGCAAAGAACTTTCTCTCTCCGCTGGCACATTTGTTGAGCGGATGTCTTTGAGTTTGTTACCGGACTCTGCGAGAGTGAAAATGTTTGTTAGGGCAGAGGATTTCGTGTTGCCCTTTGAGTGTGGTGCAAAAGTGTTTGCACACTTGGAGGGGGAAGATCAGCAAAGTCTTTTTTTCCTGGCACAGTTAATTTGAGAGCAGGGACGTTTCCAACTGGGCTCTGTCCTTTGGAGCTGGCCTCGGTGCGTTTCCTTCTTTTGTTAGTCGACAGCGCCATCGTGTGGTTATTTTGATGAGCGCTGGCAGACGGTGCCAGGGAAAAAGCCAAGCTGTTTGCGGCTCCGGCCTCATTGGTGTAGGAGCAGCGCAGGGAAGAGCTCCGCTGGGGGTCCTGGCTCTTAGAGACTGAGAGAATGTGATCCTGTATGTAGCACAGAAGGAAGTGGAATTGTTTCATTGTGGGCTGTGCAGTTTATAAGCTGCAAATGAAAAGGCAATTGCAGCGCAGCCTCTTCTTTTCTGTGTGATCAGCTGCTCAACATGTAACTCGCACACACTGAACTGCATCCACCTCCCTGGAGATATAAAATGTGTATATCACTTTCCTCAAGCTCTATGTATTACCTTGCACTCTAGCAGATCCCAAACCGCTTCAAAACGTCCAGCAGCTACTCAAAAAGAAAAAGTCCAACAAAAAGCTAGTGCTGGCCTTTATAGTGCCCTTGCAGTCCGTAAAATAGACGAAATGCACTAGGGCTTTGAATGCTTCTTCCCAACTATATAAATTCTCTCCAGGTGGCAAAGTCCATCATTACAGCAAAATTTTTCAGCTGGAGTTCTGACTGAGAGATGTGCCAGGACAGAAGGCATTTGCTGACCTACCCTTTTTCCCTGTGTAACTTGGTATTTGCAGTACAATTATTTTCAGTGTCGCTGTGTCCAAGCAGCTAGAGATTACACAGATAGAAGTGTCAAGAGAGATGCTGCTAAAGTACGCCCTTCTTATAGCAGCATTTAAATGGCACACGACGCCTTGCCGCTTTTTCTTTCCTAGAGAGACCCGCTGTCAATTTTTTCACTCTGGCTTCTTGATCAAAAATGTCCACCTGAAATGTCTTACAGAAATAGGCTCCAGGTGTAAAAACCAGTACGGGGCTACATTTTCTGCGTGCTCCACATAAGTCACATCAAACTCACTCATCAAACTTCACTCTCTCCTTCCATTCTCCACTGCCTCTACCATTGTGTTCTCTGGATCTCAGAGTCTAAAGGCAGGCGCAATAGTTTCCACTGAGGGGTTGGAAGAGGTGTACAAGCAGCACAAATAGCTTCTGCGCTGCGCAGGCCATTTCTCTGCATTTTAGAGTCTAAGGGAAAGCGCTAGTGTTCCTGCGGAGAGCTGCAACAGCTGCAGAATATGTGTTGTCTTGGCACATGTTTGCAATCCACCATGATGGATCCTTAGTGAAACCAAACTGTGGTTCTGCTTCAAACATCTCACCCTGCTTGGCCACAAAGCTTTCGCTGACATGTCCCATTGCCTTTTTATTGCTGCGTTTCATTTTCAGAGTTTGTACGGAATCATTGCACTTTGCTTCTAAGCTGAACGTCGATACTGCTGGAGTCTCATATGTCCATTTTCTTCTCACACAAATAAACTGCTTCCTTTAAAACATGCTGATGCGACCTGCTTTCTTGCTCAGCTGTAATTTTAGGGGTGTTCTCTGTCCCGCTTACAGTCTGAATCTAAACTAAGAAGTTTATGGGACACAGATGTGCCAAGACAAATAGTTTGCTTGGACCTTGCCACGTGTATTCAAAAGCATCCTTTCACTCCACCATCAAGTCTCTGCTTTACATCCTGCAAACTTCACACACACATACATACATACAAACTGGAATGAGGCACTTTCTTTCTTTCTTTCTTTCTCAGCTACACTCACCTATCCCCCACGCTAACTTCTTTACCGCTTTTCTCTTGGCCTTGCTATGCATACTTTTCCTCTTAAGACACCCATTGTCTGGCCTACCCCTTCCCTACATTGCCTTGCCTTTCCTTTCCTATCCAACCTTGCATTTCTTTGTCATTCCTGGCCATTGTTTTCCTCTTCCTTCCTGACCCATCCATGTCTTTCCCTTGCCCTTCCTACCAGTCCAGGGCCTTGCACCACCCATCCCCCTTGCCACTTTGTCCAGTTTCCCTTCCCCTTTGTCCAGCTCCAATCTTTCATTTCCTTCTCCTTCTAGGACTCTCATTGCCTTGCTTGCCTCTCCTTTGTCTTGCCTGGCAAAGCCACCACTTTTCTTGGCGTTACCTTTGAACCTCTCCTCTCCCTTGCCTTGCATTCCCTTGCTCACTCGTCCCCCACCTGGAATTCAATACCCCTCTTTTTGCGGAATTTCTTCATCTTGCCTTGCCCTGCCTGCTTCTCCTAGGACTCTCAAGGCTTTCACGTACCTCCAGCATTTCAGGAGCATGTGAGAGGAAGCCCAAAAGAGGTCACGTGCAAGCACACCCATCTGTCCTGGCAGCTTGCTTCTGGCACCTATCCTTACATGTCTTGAATTTTGGACATAAAATTCACATTTCACCTTTGCGCTTCAGGACCAGAATGACAGTTCTTTTGTATACCAAGGAAAGCAGGTAATCCAAGTGTTTTAGGTGCAGATTAGAGATGGCCCATGTGAGATCAAGGCCAGCCAGAGAAGTCTGTCCTAGCCCCTTTTGTGTACCAGCAGTCTTTGAATGTACCTCTCATTTGTCTTGCCTTGGTGACCCAAAAGTTTCCTTGCCTTGCCCTGCCTTGCCTCCCTAGCCTTGCACTCCCTCCAGTGCCTACGCCCACACTTGACCTGCCCACACTTGACTGCTTTCCTCCAGGGAAACCTAGCCTTGCCTAGGCCTTCCTGTTTCTGCCTGGCCTTCCTATGCCCATCCTTGCCTAGAAGTTCTGGGCCTTCTCTCACCTACCACTCCATTTGCTTGCCCCTCATGGCTCCAGCCTTGTCAGCTTCTCCCTTGACTTGCCTACAATTTCGCCTACACTTGGTTTGCATTGCAAAGAGCAGTAGGCAAGGCAAAGCAAAGCAAGGAAGGTCTTTCTAGGTCTTGCCAGGCAAGGCACACATAAGCAAGCAAGCAAAACAAGAGTAGACTAGCCACAGCATCAAAGGCAAGGCAAGGCCAAGTGACTCTGAGTGCCTTTCCTTGGCAAGTAAAAGATATAGTGACAATGTAATAGGGCAGGCGTTAAAGGTACCATGAGGAGGTATAGTCCAGCAAGATATTTATGTCGTAGACCCTTCTGTGCAGGAGCCATTGTTGGACATAGTACAGGGCATGGCATACAGCTTGGCTTGGTAAGTTCCTGAAGGAGAATGGCAATGCTTTCTCATGGGAAGGAAAGCACGTAGCCCCAGAGTTGGAGGTGCAGATAAGAAGCTGTGTCGCGCAGCTCAAGGACGACAGCAGCTTCTTGTGCCGGCATATTTGGAAGCACTCCCTCAATTTGTACAGTCATTGAGTCAGTATCCATCTTTGGAAGGCTGTCTGCCTCTAGTAAGAGTGTTCTGACACCATTGAATGGGATCAGTCACTGGATGTTTTGGATTTTGGAGGAGGGGATGCCATTTCTCTTGAAATGAGCTTCTTGTTCTCTTTGGCAAAGAAATTAAGTTTGGATGGGCACTTTGGGTGGTCTCAGTGAATTTAAAGGTTTTTCCCAAGAGGTTTCCCTGTGGGTTAGAGCTGTTGAACTGACAGTGGGAATCTAGACACCAAGTTGTTGAGCTTTTTGTCCTTGTAGCTTTAGTGTGTGAGTAGTCCCTGTTGCCATGCTGCTTGGATCTTGACTCTGAGACTGAAAGCTTAGGAGCGTAGAGCTGAAAAGTGCCAATAGCAGGGTGTGTGTTCATTGTTTGATGGGTGAAGCTGAAATTGCAGGCAGCAAAGAACTTTCTCTCTCCGCTGGCACATTTGTTGAGCGGATGTCTTTGAGTTTGTTACCGGACTCTGCGAGAGTGAAAATGTTTGTTAGGGCAGAGGATTTCGTGTTGCCCTTTGAGTGTGGTGCAAAAGTGTTTGCACACTTGGAGGGGGAAGATCAGCAAAGTCTTTTTTTCCTGGCACAGTTAATTTGAGAGCAGGGACGTTTCCAACTGGGCTCTGTCCTTTGGAGCTGGCCTCGGTGCGTTTCCTTCTTTTGTTAGTCGACAGCGCCATCGTGTGGTTATTTTGATGAGCGCTGGCAGACGGTGCCAGGGAAAAAGCCAAGCTGTTTGCGGCTCCGGCCTCATTGGTGTAGGAGCAGCGCAGGGAAGAGCTCCGCTGGGGGTCCTGGCTCTTAGAGACTGAGAGAATGTGATCCTGTATGTAGCACAGAAGGAAGTGGAATTGTTTCATTGTGGGCTGTGCAGTTTATAAGCTGCAAATGAAAAGGCAATTGCAGCGCAGCCTCTTCTTTTCTGTGTGATCAGCTGCTCAACATGTAACTCGCACACACTGAACTGCATCCACCTCCCTGGAGATATAAAATGTGTATATCACTTTCCTCAAGCTCTATGTATTACCTTGCACTCTAGCAGATCCCAAACCGCTTCAAAACGTCCAGCAGCTACTCAAAAAGAAAAAGTCCAACAAAAAGCTAGTGCTGGCCTTTATAGTGCCCTTGCAGTCCGTAAAATAGACGAAATGCACTAGGGCTTTGAATGCTTCTTCCCAACTATATAAATTCTCTCCAGGTGGCAAAGTCCATCATTACAGCAAAATTTTTCAGCTGGAGTTCTGACTGAGAGATGTGCCAGGACAGAAGGCATTTGCTGACCTACCCTTTTTCCCTGTGTAACTTGGTATTTGCAGTACAATTATTTTCAGTGTCGCTGTGTCCAAGCAGCTAGAGATTACACAGATAGAAGTGTCAAGAGAGATGCTGCTAAAGTACGCCCTTCTTATAGCAGCATTTAAATGGCACACGACGCCTTGCCGCTTTTTCTTTCCTAGAGAGACCCGCTGTCAATTTTTTCACTCTGGCTTCTTGATCAAAAATGTCCACCTGAAATGTCTTACAGAAATAGGCTCCAGGTGTAAAAACCAGTACGGGGCTACATTTTCTGCGTGCTCCACATAAGTCACATCAAACTCACTCATCAAACTTCACTCTCTCCTTCCATTCTCCACTGCCTCTACCATTGTGTTCTCTGGATCTCAGAGTCTAAAGGCAGGCGCAATAGTTTCCACTGAGGGGTTGGAAGAGGTGTACAAGCAGCACAAATAGCTTCTGCGCTGCGCAGGCCATTTCTCTGCATTTTAGAGTCTAAGGGAAAGCGCTAGTGTTCCTGCGGAGAGCTGCAACAGCTGCAGAATATGTGTTGTCTTGGCACATGTTTGCAATCCACCATGATGGATCCTTAGTGAAACCAAACTGTGGTTCTGCTTCAAACATCTCACCCTGCTTGGCCACAAAGCTTTCGCTGACATGTCCCATTGCCTTTTTATTGCTGCGTTTCATTTTCAGAGTTTGTACGGAATCATTGCACTTTGCTTCTAAGCTGAACGTCGATACTGCTGGAGTCTCATATGTCCATTTTCTTCTCACACAAAAAAACTGCTTCCTTTAAAACATGCTGATGCGACCTGCTTTCTTGCTCAGCTGTAATTTTAGGGGTGTTCTCTGTCCCGCTTACAGTCTGAATCTAAACTAAGAAGTTTATGGGACACAGATGTGCCAAGACAAATAGTTTGCTTGGACCTTGCCACGTGTATTCAAAAGCATCCTTTCACTCCACCATCAAGTCTCTGCTTTACATCCTGCAAACTTCACACACACATACATACATACATACTGGAATGAGGCACTTTCTTTCTTTCTTTCTTTCTTTCTCAGCTACACTCACCTATGCCCCACGCTAACTTCTTTACCGCTTTTCTCTTGGCCTTGCTATGCATACTTTTCCTCTTAAGACACCCATTGTCTGGCCTACCCCTTCCCTACATTGCCTTGCCTTTCCTTTCCTATCCAACCTTGCATTTCTTTGTCATTCCTGGCCATTGTTTTCCTCTTCCTTCCTGACCCATCCATGTCTTTCCCTTGCCCTTCCTACCAGTCCAGTGCCTTGCACCACCCATCCCCCTTGCCACTTTGTCCAGTTTCCCTTCCCCTTTGTCCAGCTCCAATCTTTCATTTCCTTCTCCTTCTAGGACTCTCATTGCCTTGCTTGCCTCTCCTTTGTCTTGCCTGGCAAAGCCACCACTTTTCTTGGCGTTACCTTTGAACCTCTCCTCTCCCTTGCCTTGCATTCCCTTGCTCACTCGTCCCCCACCTGGAATTCAATACCCCTCTTTTTGCGGAATTTCTTCATCTTGCCTTGCCCTGCCTGCTTCTCCTAGGACTCTCAAGGCTTTCACGTACCTCCAGCGTTTCAGGAGCATGTGAGAGGAAGCCCAAAAGAGGTCACGTGCAAGCACACCCATCTGTCCTGGCAGCTTGCTTCTGGCACCTATCCTTACATGTCTTGCATTTTGGACATAAAATTCACATTTCACCTTTGCGCTTCAGGACCAGAATGACAGTTCTTTTGTATACCAAGGAAAGCAGGTAATCCAAGTGTTTTAGGTGCAGATTAGAGATGGCCCATGTGAGATCAAGGCCAGACAGAGAAGTCTGTCCTAGCCCCTTTTGTGTACCAGCAGTCTTTGAATGTACCTCTCATTTGTCTTGCCTTGGTGACCCAAAAGTTTCCTTGCCTTGCCCTGCCTTGCCTCCCTAGCCTTGCACTCCCTCCAGTGCCTACGTCCACACTTGACCTGCCCACACATGACTGCTTTCCTCCAGGGAAACCTAGCCTTGCCTAGGCCTTCCTGTTTCTGCCTGGCCTTCCTATGCCCATCCTTGCCTAGAAGTTCTGGGCCTTCTCTCACCTACCACTCCATTTGCTTGCCCCTCATGGCTCCAGCCTTGTCAGCTTCTCCCTTGACTTGCCTACAATTTCGCCTACACTTGGTTTGCATTGCAAAGAGCGGTAGTCAAGGCAAAGCAAAGCAAGGAAGGTCTTTCTAGGTCTTGCCAGGCAAGGCACACATAAGCAAGCAAGCAAAACAAGAGTAGACTAGCCACAGCATCAAAGGCAAGGCAAGGCCAAGTGACTCTGAGTGCCTTTCCTTGGCAAGTAAAAGATATAGTGACAATGTAATAGGGCAGGCGTTAAAGGTACCATGAGGAGGTATAGTCCAGCAAGATATTTATGTCGTAGACCCTTCTGTGCAGGAGCCATTGTTGGACATAGTACAGGGCATGGCATACAGCTTGGCTTGGTAAGTTCCTGAAGGAGAATGGCAATGCTTTCTCATGGGAAGGAAAGCACGTAGCCCCAGAGTTGGAGGTGCAGATAAGAAGCTGTGTCGCGCAGCTCAAGGACGACAGCAGCTTCTTGTGCCGGCATATTTGGAAGCACTCCCTCAATTTGTACAGTCATTGAGTCAGTATCCATCTTTGGAAGGCTGTCTGCCTCTAGTAAGAGTGTTCTGACACCATTGTATGGGATCAGTCACTGGATGTTTTGGATTTTGGAGGAGGGGATGCCCTTTCTCTTGAAATGAGCTTCTTGTTCTTCTCTTTGGCAAAGAAATTAAGTTTGGATGGGCACTTTGGGTGGTCTCAGTGAATTTAAAGGTTTTTCCCAAGAGGTTTCCCTGTGGGTTAGAGCTGTTGAACTGACAGTGGGAATCTAGACACCAAGTTGTTGAGCTTTTTGTCCTTGTAGCTTTAGTGTGTGAGTAGTCCCTGTTGCCATGCTGCTTGGATCTTGACTCTGAGACTGAAAGCTTAGGAGCGTAGAGCTGAAAAGAAAAGTGCCAATAGCAGGGTGTGTGTTCATTGTTTGATGGGTGAAGCTGAAATTGTAGGCAGCAAAGAACTTTCTCTCTCCGCTGGCACATTTGTTGAGCGGATGTCTTTGAGTTTGTTACCGGACTCTGCGAGAGTGAAAATGTTTGTTAGGGCAGAGGATTTCGTGTTGCCCTTTGAGTGTGGTGCAAAAGTGTTTGCACACTTGGAGGGGGAAGATCAGCAAAGTCTTTTTTTCCTGGCACAGTTAATTTGAGAGCAGGGACGTTTCCAACTGGGCTCTGTCCTTTGGAGCTGGCCTCGGTGCGTTTCCTTCTTTTGTTAGTCGACAGCGCCATCGTGTGGTTATTTTGATGAGCGCTGGCAGACGGTGCCAGGGAAAAAGCCAAGCTGTTTGCGGCTCCGGCCTCATTGGTGTAGGAGCAGCGCAGAGAAGAGCTCCGCTGGGGGTCCTGGCTCTTAGAGACTGAGAGAATGTGATCCTGTATGTAGCACAGAAGGAAGTGGAATTGTTTCATTGTGGGCTGTGCAGTTTATAAGCTGCAAATGAAAAGGCAATTGCAGCGCAGCCTCTTCTTTTCTGTGTGATCAGCTGCTCAACATGTAACTCGCACACACTGAACTGCATCCACCTCCCTGGAGATATAAAATGTGTATATCACTTTCCTCAAGCTCTATGTATTACCTTGCACTCTAGCAGATCCCAAACCGCTTCAAAACGTCCAGCAGCTACTCAAAAAGAAAAAGTCCAACAAAAAGCTAGTGCTGGCCTTTATAGTGCCCTTGCAGTCCGTAAAATAGACGAAATGCACTAGGGCTTTGAATGCTTCTTCCCAACTATATAAATTCTCTCCAAGTGGCAAAGTCCATCATTACGGCAAAATTTTTCAGCTGGAGTTCTGACTGAGAGATGTGCCAGGACAGAAGGCATTTGCTGACCTACCCTTTTTCCCTGTGTAACTTGGTATTTGCAGTACAATTATTTTCAGTGTCGCTGTGTCCAAGCAGCTAGAGATTACACAGATAGAAGTGTCAAGAGAGATGCTGCTAAAGTACGCCCTTCTTATAGCAGCATTTAAATGGCACACGACGCCTTGCCGCTTTTTCTTTCCTAGAGAGACCCGCTGTCAATTTTTTCACTCTGGCTTCTTGATCAAAAATGTCCACCTGAAATGTCTTACAGAAATAGGCTCCAGGTGTAAAAACCAGTACGGGGCTACATTTTCTGCGTGCTCCACATAAGTCACATCAAACTCACTCATCAAACTTCACTCTCTCCTTCCATTCTCCACTGCCTCTACCATTGTGTTCTCTGGATCTCAGAGTCTAAAGGCAGGCGCAATAGTTTCCACTGAGGGGTTGGAAGAGGTGTACAAGCAGCACAAATAGCTTCTGCGCTGCGCAGGCCATTTCTCTGCATTTTAGAGCCTAAGGGAAAGCGCTAGTGTTCCTGCGGAGAGCTGCAACAGCTGCAGAATATGTGTTGTCTTGGCACATGTTTGCAATCCACCATGATGGATCCTTAGTGAAACCAAACTGTGGTTCTGCTTCAAACATCTCACCCTGCTTGGCCACAAAGCTTTCGCTGACATGTCCCATTGCCTTTTTATTGCTGCGTTTCATTTTCAGAGTTTGTACGGAATCATTGCACTTTGCTTCTAAGCTGAACGTCGATACTGCTGGAGTCTCATATGTCCATTTTCTTCTCACACAAAAAAACTGCTTCCTTTAAAACATGCTGATGCGACCTGCTTTCTTGCTCAGCTGTAATTTTAGGGGTGTTCTCTGTCCCGCTTACAGTCTGAATCTAAACTAAGAAGTTTATGGGACACAGATGTGCCAAGACAAATAGTTTGCTTGGACCTTGCCACGTGTATTCAAAAGCATCCTTTCACTCCACCATCAAGTCTCTGCTTTACATCCTGCAAACTTCACACACACATACATACATACATACTGGAATGAGGCACTTTCTTTCTTTCTTTCTTTCTCAGCTACACTCACCTATGCCCCACGCTAACTTCTTTACCGCTTTTCTCTTGGCCTTGCTATGCATACTTTTCCTCTTAAGACACCCATTGTCTGGCCTACCCCTTCCCTACATTGCCTTGCCTTTCCTTTCCTATCCAACCTTGCATTTCTTTGTCATTCCTGGCCATTGTTTTCCTCTTCCTCCCTGACCCATCCATGTCTTTCCCTTGCCCTTCCTACCAGTCCAGTGCCTTGCACCACCCATCCCCCTTGCCACTTTGTCCAGTTTCCCTTCCCCTTTGTCCAGCTCCAATCTTTCATTTCCTTCTCCTTCTAGGACTCTCATTGCCTTGCTTGCCTCTCCTTTGTCTTGCCTGGCAAAGCCACCACTTTTCTTGGCGTTACCTTTGAACCTCTCCTCTCCCTTGCCTTGCATTCCCTTGCTCACTCGTCCCCCACCTGGAATTCAATACCCCTCTTTTTGCGGAATTTCTTCATCTTGCCTTGCCCTGCCTGCTTCTCCTAGGACTCTCAAGGCTTTCACGTACCTCCAGCGTTTCAGGAGCATGTGAGAGGAAGCCCAAAAGAGGTCACGTGCAAGCACACCCATCTGTCCTGGCAGCTTGCTTCTGGCACCTATCCTTACATGTCTTGCATTTTGGACATAAAATTCACATTTCACCTTTGCGCTTCAGGACCAGAATGACAGTTCTTTTGTATACCAAGGAAAGCAGGTAATCCAAGCGTTTTAGGTGCAGATTAGAGATGGCCCATGTGAGATCAAGGCCAGACAGAGAAGTCTGTCCTAGCCCCTTTTGTGTACCAGCAGTCTTTGAATGTACCTCTCATTTGTCTTGCCTTGGTGACCCAAAAGTTTCCTTGCCTTGCCCTGCCTTGCCTCCCTAGCCTTGCACTCCCTCCAGTGCCTACGTCCACACTTGACCTGCCCACACTTGACTGCTTTCCTCCAGGGAAACCTAGCCTTGCCTAGGCCTTCCTTTTTCTGCCTGGCCTTCCTATGCCCATCCTTGCCTAGAAGTTCTGGGCCTTCTCTCACCTACCACTCCATTTGCTTGCCCCTCATGGCTCCAGCCTTGTCAGCTTCTCCCTTGACTTGCCTACAATTGCTCCTACACTTGGTTTGCATTGCAAAGAGCGGTAGGCAAGGCAAAGCAAAGCAAGGAAGGTCTTTCTAGGTCTTGCCAGGCAAGGCACACATAAGCAAGCAAGCAAAACAAGAGTAGACTAGCCACAGCATCAAAGGCAAGGCAAGGCCAAGTGACTCTGAGTGCCTTTCCTTGGCAAGTAAAAGATATAGTGACAATGTAATAGGGCAGGCGTTAAAGGTACCATGAGGAGGTATAGTCCAGAGAGATATTTATGTCGTAGACCCTTCTGTGCAGGAGCCATTGTTGGACATAGTACAGGACATGGCATACAGTTTGGCTTGGTAAGTTCCTGAAGGAGAATGGCAATGCTTTCTCATGGGAAGGAAAGCACGTAGCCCCAGAGTTGGAGGTGCAGATAAGAAGCTGTGTCGCGCAGCTCAAGGACGACAGCAGCTTCTTGTGCCGGCATATTTGGAAGCACTCCCTCAATTTGTACAGTCATTGAGTCAGTATCCATCTTTGGAAGGCTGTCTGCCTCTAGTAAGAGTGTTCTGACACCATTGTATGGGATCAGTCACTGGATGTTTTGGATTTTGGAGGAGGGGATGCCCTTTCTCTTGAAATGAGCTTCTTGTTCTTCTCTTTGGCAAAGAAATTAAGTTTGGATGGGCACTTTGGGTGGTCTCAGTGAATTTAAAGGTTTTTCCCAAGAGGTTTCCCTGTGGGTTAGAGCTGTTGAACTGACAGTGGGAATCTAGACACCAAGTTGTTGAGCTTTTTGTCCTTGTAGCTTTAGTGTGTGAGTAGTCCCTGTTGCCATGCTGCTTGGATCTTGACTCTGAGACTGAAAGCTTAGGAGCGTAGAGCTGAAAAGAAAAGTGCCAATAGCAGGGTGTGTGTTCATTGTTTGATGGGTGAAGTTGAAATTGTAGGCAGCAAAGAACTTTCTCTCTCCGCTGGCACATTTGTTGAGCGGATGTCTTTGAGTTTGTTACCGGACTCTGCGAGAGTGAAAATGTTTGTTAGGGCAGAGGATTTCGTGTTGCCCTTTGAGTGTGGTGCAAAAGTGTTTGCACACTTGGAGGGGGAAGATCAGCAAAGTCTTTTTTTCCTGGCACAGTTAATTTGAGAGCAGGGACGTTTCCAACTCGGCTCTGTCCTTTGGAGCTGGCCTCGGTGCGTTTCCTTCTTTTGTTAGTCGACAGCGCCATCGTGTGGTTATTTTGATGAGCGCTGGCAGACGGTGCCAGGGAAAAAGCCAAGCTGTTTGCGGCTCCGGCCTCATTGGTGTAGGAGCAGCGCAGGGAAGAGCTCCGCTGGGGGTCCTGGCTCTTAGAGACTGAGAGAATGTGATCCTGTATGTAGCACAGAAGGAAGTGGAATTGTTTTATTGTGGGCTGTGCAGTTTATAAGCTGCAAATGAAAAGGCAATTGCAGCGCAGCCTCTTCTTTTCTGTGTGATCAGCTGCTCAACATGTAACTCGCACACACTGAACTGCATCCACCTCCCTGGAGATATAAAATGTGTATATCACTTTCCTCAAGCTCTATGTATTACCTTGCACTCTAGCAGATCCCAAACCGCTTCAAAACGTCCAGCAGCTACTCAAAAAGAAAAAGTCCAACAAAAAGCTAGTGCTGGCCTTTATAGTGCCCTTGCAGTCCGTAAAATAAACGAAATGCACTAGGGCTTTGAATGCTTCTTCCCAACTATATAAATTCTCTCCAGGTGGCAAAGTCCATCATTACAGCAAAATTTTTCAGCTGGAGTTCTGACTGAGAGATGTGCCAGGACAGAAGGCATTTGCTGACCTACCCTTTTTCCCTGTGTAACTTGGTATTTGCAGTACAATTATTTTCAGTGTCGCTGTGTCCCAGCAGCTAGAGATTACACAGATAGAAGTGTCAAGAGAGATGCTGCTAAAGTACGCCCTTCTTATAGCAGCATTTAAATGGCACACGACGCCTTGCTGCTTTTTCTTTCCCAGAGAGACCCGCTGTCAATTTTTTCACTCTGGCTTCTTGATCAAAAATGTCCACCTGAAATGTCTTACAGAAATAGGCTCCAGGTGTAAAAACCAGTACGGGGCTACATTTTCTGCGTGCTCCACATAAGTCACATCAAACTCACTCATCAAACTTCACTCTCTCCTTCCATTCTCCACTGCCTCTACCATTGTGTTCTCTGGATCTCAGAGTCTAAAGGCAGGCGCAATAGTTTCCACTGAGGGGTTGGAAGAGGTGTACAAGCAGCACAAATAGCTTCTGCGCTGCGCAGGCCATTTCTCTGCATTTTAGAGCCTAAGGGAAAGCGCTAGTGTTCCTGCGGAGAGCTGCAACAGCTGCAGAATATGTGTTGTCTTGGCACATGTTTGCAATCCACCATGATGGATCCTTAGTGAAACCAAACTGTGGTTCTGCTTCAAACATCTCACCCTGCTTGGCCACAAAGCTTTCGCTGACATGTCCCATTGCCTTTTTATTGCTGCGTTTCATTTTCAGAGTTTGTACGGAATCATTGCACTTTGCTTCTAAGCTGAACGTCGATACTGCTGGAGTCTCATATGTCCATTTTCTTCTCACACAAAAAAACTGCTTCCTTTAAAACATGCTGATGCGACCTGCTTTCTTGCTCAGCTGTAATTTTAGGGGTGTTCTCTGTCCCGCTTACAGTCTGAATCTAAACTAAGAAGTTTATGGGACACAGATGTGCCAAGACAAATAGTTTGCTTGGACCTTGCCACGTGTATTCAAAAGCATCCTTTCACTCCACCATCAAGTCTCTGCTTTACATCCTGCAAACTTCACACACACATACATACATACAAACTGGAATGAGGCACTTTCTTTCTTTCTTTCTTTCTCAGCTACACTCACCTATCCCCCACGCTAACTTCTTTACCGCTTTTCTCTTGGTCTTGCTATGCATACTTTTCCTCTTAAGACACCCATTGTCTGGCCTACCCCTTCCCTACATTGCCTTGCCTTTCCTTTCCTATCCAACCTTGCATTTCTTTGTCATTCCTGGCCATTGTTTTCCTCTTCCTCCCTGACCCATCCATGTCTTTCCCTTGCCCTTCCTACCAGTCCAGTGCCTTGCACCACCCATCCCCCTTGCCACTTTGTCCAGTTTCCCTTCCCCTTTGTCCAGCTCCAATCTTTCATTTCCTTCTCCTTCTAGGACTCTCATTGCCTTGCTTGCCTCTCCTTTGTCTTGCCTGGCAAAGCCACCACTTTTCTTGGCGTTACCTTTGAACCTCTCCTCTCCCTTGCCTTGCATTCCCTTGCTCACTCGTCCCCCACCTGGAATTCAATACCCCTCTTTTTGCGGAATTTCTTCATCTTGCCTTGCCCTGCCTGCTTCTCCTAGGACTCTCAAGGCTTTCACGTACCTCCAGCGTTTCAGGAGCATGTGAGAGGAAGCCCAAAAGAGGTCACGTGCAAGCACACCCATCTGTCCTGGCAGCTTGCTTCTGGCACCTATCCTTACATGTCTTGAATTTTGGACATAAAATTCACATTTCACCTTTGCGCTTCAGGACCAGAATGACAGTTCTTTTGTATACCAAGGAAAGCAGGTAATCCAAGTGTTTTAGGTGCAGATTAGAGATGGCCCATGTGAGATCAAGGCCAGCCAGAGAAGTCTGTCCTAGCCCCTTTTGTGTACCAGCAGTCTTTGAATGTACCTCTCATTTGTCTTGCCTTGGTGACCCCAAAGTTTCCTTGCCTTGCCCTGCCTTGCCTCCCTAGCCTTGCACTCCCTCCAGTGCCTACGCCCACACTTGACCTGCCCACACTTGACTGCTTTCCTCCAGGGAAACCTAGCCTTGCCTAGGCCTTCCTGTTTCTGCCTGGCCTTCCTATGCCCATCCTTGCCTAGAAGTTCTGGGCCTTCTCTCACCTACCACTCCATTTGCTTGCCCCTCATGGCTCCAGCCTTGTCAGCTTCTCCCTTGACTTGCCTACAATTGCGCCTACACTTGGTTTGCATTGCAAAGAGCGGTAGGCAAGGCAAAGCAAAGCAAGGAAGGTCTTTCTAGGTCTTGCCAGGCAAGGCACACATAAGCAAGCAAGCAAAACAAGAGTAGACTAGCCACAGCATCAAAGGCAAGGCAAGGCCAAGTGACTCTGAGTGCCTTTCCTTGGCAAGTAAAAGATATAGTGACAATGTAATAGGGCAGGCGTTAAAGGTACCATGAGGAGGTATAGTCCAGCAAGATATTTATGTCGTAGACCCTTCTGTGCAGGAGCCATTGTTGGACATAGTACAGGACATGGCATACAGCTTGGCTTGGTAAGTTCCTGAAGGAGAATGGCAATGCTTTCTCATGGGAAGGAAAGCACGTAGCCCCAGAGTTGGAGGTGCAGATAAGAAGCTGTGTCGCGCAGCTCAAGGACGACAGCAGCTTCTTGTGCCGGCATATTTGGAAGCACTCCCTCAATTTGTACAGTCATTGAGTCAGTATCCATCTTTGGAAGGCTGTCTGCCTCTAGTAAGAGTGTTCTGACACCATTGTATGGGATCAGTCACTGGATGTTTTGGATTTTGGAGGAGGGGATGCCCTTTCTCTTGAAATGAGCTTCTTGTTCTTCTCTTTGGCAAAGAAATTAAGTTTGGATGGGCACTTTGGGTGGTCTCAGTGAATTTAAAGGTTTTTCCCAAGAGGTTTCCCTGTGGGTTAGAGCTGTTGAACTGACAGTGGGAATCTAGACACCAAGTTGTTGAGCTTTTTGTCCTTGTAGCTTTAGTGTGTGAGTAGTCCCTGTTGCCATGCTGCTTGGATCTTGACTCTGAGACTGAAAGCTTAGGAGTGTAGAGCTGAAAAGAAAAGTGCCAATAGCAGGGTGTGTGTTCATTGTTTGATGGGTGAAGTTGAAATTGTAGGCAGCAAAGAACTTTCTCTCTCCGCTGGCACATTTGTTGAGCGGATGTCTTTGAGTTTGTTACCGGACTCTGCGAGAGTGAAAATGTTTGTTAGGGCAGAAGATTTCGTGTTGCCCTTTGAGTGTGGTGCAAAAGTGTTTGCACACTTGGAGGGGGAAGATCAGCAAAGTCTTTTTTTCCTGGCACAGATAATTTGAGAGCAGGGACGTTTCCAACTGGGCTCTGTCCTTTGGAGCTGGCCTCGGTGCGTTTCCTTCTTTTGTTAGTCGACATCGCCATCGTGTGGTTATTTTGATGAGCGCTGGCAGACGGTGCCAGGGAAAAAGCCAAGCTGTTTGCGGCTCCGGCCTCATTGGTGTAGGAGCAGCGCAGGGAAGAGCTCCGCTGGGGGTCCTGGCTCTTAGAGACTGAGAGAATGTGATCCTGTATGTAGCACAGAAGGAAGTGGAATTGTTTCATTGTGGGCTGTGCAGTTTATAAGCTGCAAATGAAAAGGCAATTGCAGCGCAGCCTCTTCTTTTCTGTGTGATCAGCTGCTCAACATGTAACTCGCACACACTGAACTGCATCCACCTCCCTGGAGATATAAAATGTGTATATCACTTTCCTCAAGCTCTATGTATTACCTTGCACTCTAGCAGATCCCAAACCGCTTCAAAACGTCCAGCAGCTACTCAAAAAGAAAAAGTCCAACAAAAAGCTAGTGCTGGCCTTTATAGTGCCCTTGCAGTCCGTAAAATAAACGAAATGCACTAGGGCTTTGAATGCTTCTTCCCAACTATATAAATTCTCTCCAGGTGGCAAAGTCCATCATTACAGCAAAATTTTTCAGCTGGAGTTCTGACTGAGAGATGTGCCAGGACAGAAGGCATTTGCTGACCTACCCTTTTTCCCTGTGTAACTTGGTATTTGCAGTACAATTATTTTCAGTGTCGCTGTGTCCAAGCAGCTAGAGATTACACAGATAGAAGTGTCAAGAGAGATGCTGCTAAAGTACGCCCTTCTTATAGCAGCATTTAAATGGCACACGACGCCTTGCTGCTTTTTCTTTCCCAGAGACACCTGCTGTCAATTTTTTCACTCTGGCTTCTTGATCAAAAATGTCCACCTGAAATGTCTTACAGAAATAGACTCCAGGTGTAAAAACCAGTACGGGGCTACATTTTCTGCGTGCTCCACATAAGTCACATCAAACTCACTCATCAAACTTCACTCTCTCCTTCCATTCTCCACTGCCTCTACCATTGTGTTCTCTGGATCTCAGAGTCTAAAGGCAGGCGCAATAGTTTCCACTGAGGGGTTGGAAGAGGTGTACAAGCAGCACAAATAGCTTCTGCGCTGCGCAGGCCATTTCTCTGCATTTTAGAGTCTAAGGGAAAGCGCTAGTGTTCCTGCGGAGAGCTGCAACAGCTGCAGAATATGTGTTGTCTTGGCACATGTTTGCAATCCACCATGATGGATCCTTAGTGAAACCAAACTGTGGTTCTGCTTCAAACATCTCACCCTGCTTGGCCACAAAGCTTTCGCTGACATGTCCCATTGCCTTTTTATTGCTGCGTTTCATTTTCAGAGTTTGTACGGAATCATTGCACTTTGCTTCTAAGCTGAACGTCGATACTGCTGGAGTCTCATATGTCCATTTTCTTCTCACACAAAAAAACTGCTTCCTTTAAAACATGCTGATGCGACCTGCTTTCTTGCTCAGCTGTAATTTTAGGGGTGTTCTCTGTCCCGCTTACAGTCTGAATCTAAACTAAGAAGTTTATGGGACACAGATGTGCCAAGACAAATAGTTTGCTTGGACCTTGCCACGTGTATTCAAAAGCATCCTTTCACTCCACCATCAAGACTCTGCTTTACATCCTGCAAACTTCACACACACATACATACATACAAACTGGAATGAGGCACTTTCTTTCTTTCTTTCTTTCTCAGCTACACTCACCTATCCCCCACGCTAACTTCTTTACCGCTTTTCTCTTGGTCTTGCTATGCATACTTTTCCTCTTAAGACACCCATTGTCTGGCCTACCCCTTCCCTACATTGCCTTGCCTTTCCTTTCCTATCCAACCTTGCATTTCTTTGTCATTCCTGGCCATTGTTTTCCTCTTCCTTCCTGACCCATCCATGTCTTTCCCTTGCCCTTCCTACCAGTCCAGTGCCTTGCACCACCCATCCCCCTTGCCACTTTGTCCAGTTTCCCTTCCCCTTTGTCCAGCTCCAATCTTTCATTTCCTTCTCCTTCTAGGACTCTCATTGCCTTGCTTGCCTCTCCTTTGTCTTGCCTGGCAAAGCCACCACTTTTCTTGGCGTTACCTTTGAACCTCTCCTCTCCCTTGCCTTGCATTCCCTTGCTCACTCGTCCCCCACCTGGAATTCAATACCCCTCTTTTTGCGGAATTTCTTCATCTTGCCTTGCCCTGCCTGCTTCTCCTAGGACTCTCAAGGCTTTCACGTACCTCCAGCGTTTCAGGAGCATGTGAGAGGAAGCCCAAAAGAGGTCACGTGCAAGCACACCCATCTGTCCTGGCAGCTTGCTTCTGGCACCTATCCTTACATGTCTTGAATTTTGGACATAAAATTCACATTTCACCTTTGCGCTTCAGGACCAGAATGACAGTTCTTTTGTATACCAAGGAAAGCAGGTAATCCAAGTGTTTTAGGTGCAGATTAGAGATGGCCCATGTGAGATCAAGGCCAGACAGAGAAGTCTGTCCTAGCCCCTTTTGTGTACCAGCAGTCTTTGAATGTACCTCTCATTTGTCTTGCCTTGGTGACCCAAAAGTTTCCTTGCCTTGCCCTGCCTTGCCTCCCTAGCCTTGCACTCCCTCCAGTGCCTACGCCCACACTTGACCTGCCCACACTTGACTGCTTTCCTCCAGGGAAACCTAGCCTTGCCTAGGCCTTCCTGTTTCTGCCTGGCCTTCCTATGCCCATCCTTGCCTAGAAGTTCTGGGCCTTCTCTCACCTACCACTCCATTTGCTTGCCCCTCATGGCTCCAGCCTTGTCAGCTTCTCCCTTGACTTGCCTACAATTGCTCCTACACTTGGTTTGCATTGCAAAGAGCGGTAGGCAAGGCAAAGCAAAGCAAGGAAGGTCTTTCTAGGTCTTGCCAGGCAAGGCACACATAAGCAAGCAAGCAAAACAAGAGTAGACTAGCCACAGCATCAAAGGCAAGGCAAGGCCAAGTGACTCTGAGTGCCTTTCCTTGGCAAGTAAAAGATACAGTGACAATGTAATAGGGCAGGCGTTAAAGGTACCATGAGGAGGTATAGTCCAGAGAGATATTTATGTCGTAGACCCTTCTGTGCAGGAGCCATTGTTGGACATAGTACAGGACATGGCATACAGTTTGGCTTGGTAAGTTCCTGAAGGAGAATGGCAATGCTTTCTCATGGGAAGGAAAGCACGTAGCCCCAGAGTTGGAGGTGCAGATAAGAAGCTGTGTCGCGCAGCTCAAGGACGACAGCAGCTTCTTGTGCCGGCATATTTGGAAGCACTCCCTCAATTTGTACAGTCATTGAGTCAGTATCCATCTTTGGAAGGCTGTCTGCCTCTAGTAAGAGTGTTCTGACACCATTGTATGGGATCAGTCACTGGATGTTTTGGATTTTGGAGGAGGGGATGCCCTTTCTCTTGAAATGAGCTTCTTGTTCTTCTCTTTGGCAAAGAAATTAAGTTTGGATGGGCCCTTTGGGTGGTCTCAGCAAATTTAAAGGTTTTTCCCAAGAGGTTTCCCTGTGGGTTAGAGCTGTTGAACTGACAGTGGGAATCTAGACACCAAGTTGTTGAGCTTTTTGTCCTTGTAGCTTTAGTGTGTGAGTAGTCCCTGTTGCCATGCTGCTTGGATCTTGACTCTGAGACTGAAAGCTTAGGAGCGTAGAGCTGAAAAGAAAAGTGCCAATAGCAGGGTGTGTGTTCATTGTTTGATGGGTGAAGCTGAAATTGTAGGCAGCAAAGAACTTTCTCTCTCCGCTGGCACATTTGTTGAGCGGATGTCTTTGAGTTTGTTACCGGACTCTGCGAGAGTGAAAATGTTTGTTAGGGCAGAGGATTTCGTGTTGCCCTTTGAGTGTGGTGCAAAAGTGTTTGCACACTTGGAGGGGGAAGATCAGCAAAGTCTTTTTTTCCTGGCACAGTTAATTTGAGAGCAGGGACGTTTCCAACTCGGCTCTGTCCTTTGGAGCTGGCCTCGGTGCGTTTCCTTCTTTTGTTAGTCGACAGCGCCATCGTGTGGTTATTTTGATGAGCGCTGGCAGACGGTGCCAGGGAAAAAGCCAAGCTGTTTGCGGCTCCGGCCTCATTGGTGTAGGAGCAGCGCAGGGAAGAGCTCCGCTGGGGGTCCTGGCTCTTAGAGACTGAGAGAATGTGATCCTGTATGTAGCACAGAAGGAAGTGGAATTGTTTCATTGTGGGCTGTGCAGTTTATAAGCTGCAAATGAAAAGGCAATTGCAGCGCAGCCTCTTCTTTTCTGTGTGATCAGCTGCTCAACATGTAACTCGCACACACTGAACTGCATCCACCTCCCTGGAGATATAAAATGTGTATATCACTTTCCTCAAGCTCTATGTATTACCTTGCACTCTAGCAGATCCCAAACCGCTTCAAAACGTCCAGCAGCTACTCAAAAAGAAAAAGTCCAACAAAAAGCTAGTGCTGGCCTTTATAGTGCCCTTGCAGTCCGTAAAATAAACGAAATGCACTAGGGCTTTGAATGCTTCTTCCCAACTATATAAATTCTCTCCAGGTGGCAAAGTCCATCATTACAGCAAAATTTTTCAGCTGGAGTTCTGACTGAGAGATGTGCCAGGACAGAAGGCATTTGCTGACCTACCCTTTTTCCCTGTGTAACTTGGTATTTGCAGTACAATTATTTTCAGTGTCGCTGTGTCCAAGCAGCTAGAGATTACACAGATAGAAGTGTCAAGAGAGATGCTGCTAAAGTACGCCCTTCTTATAGCAGCATTTAAATGGCACACGACGCCTTGCTGCTTTTTCTTTCCCAGAGACACCTGCTGTCAATTTTTTCACTCTGGCTTCTTGATCAAAAATGTCCACCTGAAATGTCTTACAGAAATAGACTCCAGGTGTAAAAACCAGTACGGGGCTACATTTTCTGCGTGCTCCACATAAGTCACATCAAACTCACTCATCAAACTTCACTCTCTCCTTCCATTCTCCACTGCCTCTACCATTGTGTTCTCTGGATCTCAGAGTCTAAAGGCAGGCGCAATAGTTTCCACTGAGGGGTTGGAAGAGGTGTACAAGCAGCACAAATAGCTTCTGCGCTGCGCAGGCCATTTCTCTGCATTTTAGAGTCTAAGGGAAAGCGCTAGTGTTCCTGCGGAGAGCTGCAACAGCTGCAGAATATGTGTTGTCTTGGCACATGTTTGCAATCCACCATGATGGATCCTTAGTGAAACCAAACTGTGGTTCTGCTTCAAACATCTCACCCTGCTTGGCCACAAAGCTTTCGCTGACATGTCCCATTGCCTTTTTATTGCTGCGTTTCATTTTCAGAGTTTGTACGGAATCATTGCACTTTGCTTCTAAGCTGAACGTCGATACTGCTGGAGTCTCATATGTCCATTTTCTTCTCACACAAAAAAACTGCTTCCTTTAAAACATGCTGATGCGACCTGCTTTCTTGCTCAGCTGTAATTTTAGGGGTGTTCTCTGTCCCGCTTACAGTCTGAATCTAAACTAAGAAGTTTATGGGACACAGATGTGCCAAGACAAATAGTTTGCTTGGACCTTGCCACGTGTATTCAAAAGCATCCTTTCACTCCACCATCAAGACTCTGCTTTACATCCTGCAAACTTCACACACACATACATACATACAAACTGGAATGAGGCACTTTCTTTCTTTCTTTCTTTCTCAGCTACACTCACCTATCCCCCACGCTAACTTCTTTACCGCTTTTCTCTTGGTCTTGCTATGCATACTTTTCCTCTTAAGACACCCATTGTCTGGCCTACCCCTTCCCTACATTGCCTTGCCTTTCCTTTCCTATCCAACCTTGCATTTCTTTGTCATTCCTGGCCATTGTTTTCCTCTTCCTTCCTGACCCATCCATGTCTTTCCCTTGCCCTTCCTACCAGTCCAGTGCCTTGCACCACCCATCCCCCTTGCCACTTTGTCCAGTTTCCCTTCCCCTTTGTCCAGCTCCAATCTTTCATTTCCTTCTCCTTCTAGGACTCTCATTGCCTTGCTTGCCTCTCCTTTGTCTTGCCTGGCAAAGCCACCACTTTTCTTGGCGTTACCTTTGAACCTCTCCTCTCCCTTGCCTTGCATTCCCTTGCTCACTCGTCCCCCACCTGGAATTCAATACCCCTCTTTTTGCGGAATTTCTTCATCTTGCCTTGCCCTGCCTGCTTCTCCTAGGACTCTCAAGGCTTTCACGTACCTCCAGCGTTTCAGGAGCATGTGAGAGGAAGCCCAAAAGAGGTCACGTGCAAGCACACCCATCTGTCCTGGCAGCTTGCTTCTGGCACCTATCCTTACATGTCTTGAATTTTGGACATAAAATTCACATTTCACCTTTGCGCTTCAGGACCAGAATGACAGTTCTTTTGTATACCAAGGAAAGCAGGTAATCCAAGTGTTTTAGGTGCAGATTAGAGATGGCCCATGTGAGATCAAGGCCAGACAGAGAAGTCTGTCCTAGCCCCTTTTGTGTACCAGCAGTCTTTGAATGTACCTCTCATTTGTCTTGCCTTGGTGACCCAAAAGTTTCCTTGCCTTGCCCTGCCTTGCCTCCCTAGCCTTGCACTCCCTCCAGTGCCTACGCCCACACTTGACCTGCCCACACTTGACTGCTTTCCTCCAGGGAAACCTAGCCTTGCCTAGGCCTTCCTGTTTCTGCCTGGCCTTCCTATGCCCATCCTTGCCTAGAAGTTCTGGGCCTTCTCTCACCTACCACTCCATTTGCTTGCCCCTCATGGCTCCAGCCTTGTCAGCTTCTCCCTTGACTTGCCTACAATTGCTCCTACACTTGGTTTGCATTGCAAAGAGCGGTAGGCAAGGCAAAGCAAAGCAAGGAAGGTCTTTCTAGGTCTTGCCAGGCAAGGCACACATAAGCAAGCAAGCAAAACAAGAGTAGACTAGCCACAGCATCAAAGGCAAGGCAAGGCCAAGTGACTCTGAGTGCCTTTCCTTGGCAAGTAAAAGATACAGTGACAATGTAATAGGGCAGGCGTTAAAGGTACCATGAGGAGGTATAGTCCAGAGAGATATTTATGTCGTAGACCCTTCTGTGCAGGAGCCATTGTTGGACATAGTACAGGACATGGCATACAGTTTGGCTTGGTAAGTTCCTGAAGGAGAATGGCAATGCTTTCTCATGGGAAGGAAAGCACGTAGCCCCAGAGTTGGAGGTGCAGATAAGAAGCTGTGTCGCGCAGCTCAAGGACGACAGCAGCTTCTTGTGCCGGCATATTTGGAAGCACTCCCTCAATTTGTACAGTCATTGAGTCAGTATCCATCTTTGGAAGGCTGTCTGCCTCTAGTAAGAGTGTTCTGACACCATTGTATGGGATCAGTCACTGGATGTTTTGGATTTTGGAGGAGGGGATGCCCTTTCTCTTGAAATGAGCTTCTTGTTCTTCTCTTTGGCAAAGAAATTAAGTTTGGATGGGCCCTTTGGGTGGTCTCAGCAAATTTAAAGGTTTTTCCCAAGAGGTTTCCCTGTGGGTTAGAGCTGTTGAACTGACAGTGGGAATCTAGACACCAAGTTGTTGAGCTTTTTGTCCTTGTAGCTTTAGTGTGTGAGTAGTCCCTGTTGCCATGCTGCTTGGATCTTGACTCTGAGACTGAAAGCTTAGGAGCGTAGAGCTGAAAAGAAAAGTGCCAATAGCAGGGTGTGTGTTCATTGTTTGATGGGTGAAGCTGAAATTGTAGGCAGCAAAGAACTTTCTCTCTCCGCTGGCACATTTGTTGAGCGGATGTCTTTGAGTTTGTTACCGGACTCTGCGAGAGTGAAAATGTTTGTTAGGGCAGAGGATTTCGTGTTGCCCTTTGAGTGTGGTGCAAAAGTGTTTGCACACTTGGAGGGGGAAGATCAGCAAAGTCTTTTTTTCCTGGCACAGTTAATTTGAGAGCAGGGACGTTTCCAACTCGGCTCTGTCCTTTGGAGCTGGCCTCGGTGCGTTTCCTTCTTTTGTTAGTCGACAGCGCCATCGTGTGGTTATTTTGATGAGCGCTGGCAGACGGTGCCAGGGAAAAAGCCAAGCTGTTTGCGGCTCCGGCCTCATTGGTGTAGGAGCAGCGCAGGGAAGAGCTCCGCTGGGGGTCCTGGCTCTTAGAGACTGAGAGAATGTGATCCTGTATGTAGCACAGAAGGAAGTGGAATTGTTTCATTGTGGGCTGTGCAGTTTATAAGCTGCAAATGAAAAGGCAATTGCAGCGCAGCCTCTTCTTTTCTGTGTGATCAGCTGCTCAACATGTAACTCGCACACACTGAACTGCATCCACCTCCCTGGAGATATAAAATGTGTATATCACTTTCCTCAAGCTCTATGTATTACCTTGCACTCTAGCAGATCCCAAACCGCTTCAAAACGTCCAGCAGCTACTCAAAAAGAAAAAGTCCAACAAAAAGCTAGTGCTGGCCTTTATAGTGCCCTTGCAGTCCGTAAAATAAACGAAATGCACTAGGGCTTTGAATGCTTCTTCCCAACTATATAAATTCTCTCCAGGTGGCAAAGTCCATCATTACAGCAAAATTTTTCAGCTGGAGTTCTGACTGAGAGATGTGCCAGGACAGAAGGCATTTGCTGACCTACCCTTTTTCCCTGTGTAACTTGGTATTTGCAGTACAATTATTTTCAGTGTCGCTGTGTCCAAGCAGCTAGAGATTACACAGATAGAAGTGTCAAGAGAGATGCTGCTAAAGTACGCCCTTCTTATAGCAGCATTTAAATGGCACACGACGCCTTGCTGCTTTTTCTTTCCCAGAGACACCTGCTGTCAATTTTTTCACTCTGGCTTCTTGATCAAAAATGTCCACCTGAAATGTCTTACAGAAATAGACTCCAGGTGTAAAAACCAGTACGGGGCTACATTTTCTGCGTGCTCCACATAAGTCACATCAAACTCACTCATCAAACTTCACTCTCTCCTTCCATTCTCCACTGCCTCTACCATTGTGTTCTCTGGATCTCAGAGTCTAAAGGCAGGCGCAATAGTTTCCACTGAGGGGTTGGAAGAGGTGTACAAGCAGCACAAATAGCTTCTGCGCTGCGCAGGCCATTTCTCTGCATTTTAGAGTCTAAGGGAAAGCGCTAGTGTTCCTGCGGAGAGCTGCAACAGCTGCAGAATATGTGTTGTCTTGGCACATGTTTGCAATCCACCATGATGGATCCTTAGTGAAACCAAACTGTGGTTCTGCTTCAAACATCTCACCCTGCTTGGCCACAAAGCTTTCGCTGACATGTCCCATTGCCTTTTTATTGCTGCGTTTCATTTTCAGAGTTTGTACGGAATCATTGCACTTTGCTTCTAAGCTGAACGTCGATACTGCTGGAGTCTCATATGTCCATTTTCTTCTCACACAAAAAAACTGCTTCCTTTAAAACATGCTGATGCGACCTGCTTTCTTGCTCAGCTGTAATTTTAGGGGTGTTCTCTGTCCCGCTTACAGTCTGAATCTAAACTAAGAAGTTTATGGGACACAGATGTGCCAAGACAAATAGTTTGCTTGGACCTTGCCACGTGTATTCAAAAGCATCCTTTCACTCCACCATCAAGACTCTGCTTTACATCCTGCAAACTTCACACACACATACATACATACAAACTGGAATGAGGCACTTTCTTTCTTTCTTTCTTTCTCAGCTACACTCACCTATCCCCCACGCTAACTTCTTTACCGCTTTTCTCTTGGTCTTGCTATGCATACTTTTCCTCTTAAGACACCCATTGTCTGGCCTACCCCTTCCCTACATTGCCTTGCCTTTCCTTTCCTATCCAACCTTGCATTTCTTTGTCATTCCTGGCCATTGTTTTCCTCTTCCTTCCTGACCCATCCATGTCTTTCCCTTGCCCTTCCTACCAGTCCAGTGCCTTGCACCACCCATCCCCCTTGCCACTTTGTCCAGTTTCCCTTCCCCTTTGTCCAGCTCCAATCTTTCATTTCCTTCTCCTTCTAGGACTCTCATTGCCTTGCTTGCCTCTCCTTTGTCTTGCCTGGCAAAGCCACCACTTTTCTTGGCGTTACCTTTGAACCTCTCCTCTCCCTTGCCTTGCATTCCCTTGCTCACTCGTCCCCCACCTGGAATTCAATACCCCTCTTTTTGCGGAATTTCTTCATCTTGCCTTGCCCTGCCTGCTTCTCCTAGGACTCTCAAGGCTTTCACGTACCTCCAGCGTTTCAGGAGCATGTGAGAGGAAGCCCAAAAGAGGTCACGTGCAAGCACACCCATCTGTCCTGGCAGCTTGCTTCTGGCACCTATCCTTACATGTCTTGAATTTTGGACATAAAATTCACATTTCACCTTTGCGCTTCAGGACCAGAATGACAGTTCTTTTGTATACCAAGGAAAGCAGGTAATCCAAGTGTTTTAGGTGCAGATTAGAGATGGCCCATGTGAGATCAAGGCCAGACAGAGAAGTCTGTCCTAGCCCCTTTTGTGTACCAGCAGTCTTTGAATGTACCTCTCATTTGTCTTGCCTTGGTGACCCAAAAGTTTCCTTGCCTTGCCCTGCCTTGCCTCCCTAGCCTTGCACTCCCTCCAGTGCCTACGCCCACACTTGACCTGCCCACACTTGACTGCTTTCCTCCAGGGAAACCTAGCCTTGCCTAGGCCTTCCTGTTTCTGCCTGGCCTTCCTATGCCCATCCTTGCCTAGAAGTTCTGGGCCTTCTCTCACCTACCACTCCATTTGCTTGCCCCTCATGGCTCCAGCCTTGTCAGCTTCTCCCTTGACTTGCCTACAATTGCTCCTACACTTGGTTTGCATTGCAAAGAGCGGTAGGCAAGGCAAAGCAAAGCAAGGAAGGTCTTTCTAGGTCTTGCCAGGCAAGGCACACATAAGCAAGCAAGCAAAACAAGAGTAGACTAGCCACAGCATCAAAGGCAAGGCAAGGCCAAGTGACTCTGAGTGCCTTTCCTTGGCAAGTAAAAGATACAGTGACAATGTAATAGGGCAGGCGTTAAAGGTACCATGAGGAGGTATAGTCCAGAGAGATATTTATGTCGTAGACCCTTCTGTGCAGGAGCCATTGTTGGACATAGTACAGGACATGGCATACAGTTTGGCTTGGTAAGTTCCTGAAGGAGAATGGCAATGCTTTCTCATGGGAAGGAAAGCACGTAGCCCCAGAGTTGGAGGTGCAGAT
Organism: Poecile atricapillus; assembly: GCF_030490865.1. Classification (NCBI taxonomy): domain Eukaryota; kingdom Metazoa; phylum Chordata; class Aves; order Passeriformes; family Paridae; genus Poecile; species Poecile atricapillus. The sequence continues at coordinate 76,051,773 of NC_081288.1, read as the reverse complement.
AAGAAGCTGTGTCGCGCAGCTCAAGGACGACAGCAGCTTCTTGTGCCGGCATATTTGGAAGCACTCCCTCAATTTGTACAGTCATTGAGTCAGTATCCATCTTTGGAAGGCTGTCTGCCTCTAGTAAGAGTGTTCTGACACCATTGTATGGGATCAGTCACTGGATGTTTTGGATTTTGGAGGAGGGGATGCCCTTTCTCTTGAAATGAGCTTCTTGTTCTTCTCTTTGGCAAAGAAATTAAGTTTGGATGGGCCCTTTGGGTGGTCTCAGCAAATTTAAAGGTTTTTCCCAAGAGGTTTCCCTGTGGGTTAGAGCTGTTGAACTGACAGTGGGAATCTAGACACCAAGTTGTTGAGCTTTTTGTCCTTGTAGCTTTAGTGTGTGAGTAGTCCCTGTTGCCATGCTGCTTGGATCTTGACTCTGAGACTGAAAGCTTAGGAGCGTAGAGCTGAAAAGAAAAGTGCCAATAGCAGGGTGTGTGTTCATTGTTTGATGGGTGAAGCTGAAATTGTAGGCAGCAAAGAACTTTCTCTCTCCGCTGGCACATTTGTTGAGCGGATGTCTTTGAGTTTGTTACCGGACTCTGCGAGAGTGAAAATGTTTGTTAGGGCAGAGGATTTCGTGTTGCCCTTTGAGTGTGGTGCAAAAGTGTTTGCACACTTGGAGGGGGAAGATCAGCAAAGTCTTTTTTTCCTGGCACAGTTAATTTGAGAGCAGGGACGTTTCCAACTCGGCTCTGTCCTTTGGAGCTGGCCTCGGTGCGTTTCCTTCTTTTGTTAGTCGACAGCGCCATCGTGTGGTTATTTTGATGAGCGCTGGCAGACGGTGCCAGGGAAAAAGCCAAGCTGTTTGCGGCTCCGGCCTCATTGGTGTAGGAGCAGCGCAGGGAAGAGCTCCGCTGGGGGTCCTGGCTCTTAGAGACTGAGAGAATGTGATCCTGTATGTAGCACAGAAGGAAGTGGAATTGTTTCATTGTGGGCTGTGCAGTTTATAAGCTGCAAATGAAAAGGCAATTGCAGCGCAGCCTCTTCTTTTCTGTGTGATCAGCTGCTCAACATGTAACTCGCACACACTGAACTGCATCCACCTCCCTGGAGATATAAAATGTGTATATCACTTTCCTCAAGCTCTATGTATTACCTTGCACTCTAGCAGATCCCAAACCGCTTCAAAACGTCCAGCAGCTACTCAAAAAGAAAAAGTCCAACAAAAAGCTAGTGCTGGCCTTTATAGTGCCCTTGCAGTCCGTAAAATAAACGAAATGCACTAGGGCTTTGAATGCTTCTTCCCAACTATATAAATTCTCTCCAGGTGGCAAAGTCCATCATTACAGCAAAATTTTTCAGCTGGAGTTCTGACTGAGAGATGTGCCAGGACAGAAGGCATTTGCTGACCTACCCTTTTTCCCTGTGTAACTTGGTATTTGCAGTACAATTATTTTCAGTGTCGCTGTGTCCAAGCAGCTAGAGATTACACAGATAGAAGTGTCAAGAGAGATGCTGCTAAAGTACGCCCTTCTTATAGCAGCATTTAAATGGCACACGACGCCTTGCTGCTTTTTCTTTCCCAGAGACACCTGCTGTCAATTTTTTCACTCTGGCTTCTTGATCAAAAATGTCCACCTGAAATGTCTTACAGAAATAGACTCCAGGTGTAAAAACCAGTACGGGGCTACATTTTCTGCGTGCTCCACATAAGTCACATCAAACTCACTCATCAAACTTCACTCTCTCCTTCCATTCTCCACTGCCTCTACCATTGTGTTCTCTGGATCTCAGAGTCTAAAGGCAGGCGCAATAGTTTCCACTGAGGGGTTGGAAGAGGTGTACAAGCAGCACAAATAGCTTCTGCGCTGCGCAGGCCATTTCTCTGCATTTTAGAGTCTAAGGGAAAGCGCTAGTGTTCCTGCGGAGAGCTGCAACAGCTGCAGAATATGTGTTGTCTTGGCACATGTTTGCAATCCACCATGATGGATCCTTAGTGAAACCAAACTGTGGTTCTGCTTCAAACATCTCACCCTGCTTGGCCACAAAGCTTTCGCTGACATGTCCCATTGCCTTTTTATTGCTGCGTTTCATTTTCAGAGTTTGTACGGAATCATTGCACTTTGCTTCTAAGCTGAACGTCGATACTGCTGGAGTCTCATATGTCCATTTTCTTCTCACACAAAAAAACTGCTTCCTTTAAAACATGCTGATGCGACCTGCTTTCTTGCTCAGCTGTAATTTTAGGGGTGTTCTCTGTCCCGCTTACAGTCTGAATCTAAACTAAGAAGTTTATGGGACACAGATGTGCCAAGACAAATAGTTTGCTTGGACCTTGCCACGTGTATTCAAAAGCATCCTTTCACTCCACCATCAAGACTCTGCTTTACATCCTGCAAACTTCACACACACATACATACATACAAACTGGAATGAGGCACTTTCTTTCTTTCTTTCTTTCTCAGCTACACTCACCTATCCCCCACGCTAACTTCTTTACCGCTTTTCTCTTGGTCTTGCTATGCATACTTTTCCTCTTAAGACACCCATTGTCTGGCCTACCCCTTCCCTACATTGCCTTGCCTTTCCTTTCCTATCCAACCTTGCATTTCTTTGTCATTCCTGGCCATTGTTTTCCTCTTCCTTCCTGACCCATCCATGTCTTTCCCTTGCCCTTCCTACCAGTCCAGTGCCTTGCACCACCCATCCCCCTTGCCACTTTGTCCAGTTTCCCTTCCCCTTTGTCCAGCTCCAATCTTTCATTTCCTTCTCCTTCTAGGACTCTCATTGCCTTGCTTGCCTCTCCTTTGTCTTGCCTGGCAAAGCCACCACTTTTCTTGGCGTTACCTTTGAACCTCTCCTCTCCCTTGCCTTGCATTCCCTTGCTCACTCGTCCCCCACCTGGAATTCAATACCCCTCTTTTTGCG